>NW_024104877.1:0-123472 GCF_003945595.2 Pipra filicauda | reverse complement strand
CCTCCTGGGCCTGGTGACACTGATGCACACTTTTCAGTGTTTATAGCTGGAAACACCACAGTATTGCTCAGAGATGGAAAACACAGACCTCAGAGACTGACTTGAAAAGCCACAATCTGTAAAGTATGTTTTAATTGAACAAATTCTCAGAAAAAATGTTGATGGTGAATATCCTCAACAAAATGCTCCTAGTAACAGCGGCTTTTTCCAGGTATTTAGGAATTTTGCCATCCCAGCTGCATCCACTGTGGGTGAAAATGGATTTTAAAATCAAACAAAGCCCATGAACAATTAAAAAGCAGGCTTTACAGTGACCCATACCTGGTCTGTTTTCAATAGATGCACTTCAATAAAGTCCCAAATGACAGGCTTAGGTAGTAAAGTCAATATCTTCGGAGTACCCCTCCAAATATGTATCTTTTTAAGACTTTAAACTGCCACCATTAGCAAAGTGTCTGAGATTCTTCCCTAAGAAATCAATAGCAAAATGACCAACAGAGTCCTATTACCATATTTTCTGGTATCTTTGTCTGAAAATCTGTTTAATCTCTCTGTTATAGGTGTGGACTTTTATAATAGGTATTCAAGTACCTTTCTTTAGTTATTGGTAATGATATCACTAATGTACCGCTGTTGTCAGTGACAGGTTCCTCAAATGAAACATATACACACTCACCTAGGTAACATGCTTAAATATCAGTAGTGCCTATACAATGAACAAATTACTCAGAGATGCCTGCTGTCCTGAGAGATGGTAAAATACCCTCAAAGTATCACAGTAAGCCGTGAAAAATAAAGCAAAATCATCACACATTCCAACAACAAGACCACCTCATATAACAAAATTCCTGCTCACTTCCTGAAAGATAAACTGGGATAAAAATACATTAAAAAAAAAAAAAAGGAAAGAAAAAATAAATAATAAAAAAATCCCAGTCCATATCCATGAAGTTGACCTGTATACAGTGAAAATGAAAAATATTTCTGAATTTGTCCATAAAATGGTTTCTCTGGAGGAATCATTCTAGTTAAATAAATAAATAAATAAATAAATAAATAAATAGATAAATAAATAAATAAATTCATTTCAAGCTCTCAAATGCAATTCTCAATTCTGACGTTTTAATCCAACAAACATAAATTTCAGCTAATAACTTTTCTGTCCTTTGTTGAGGAAAGTCTTTGTTTAATGTACTGTGTTAGCTCTGACCTACCAGGCTTTAGGCAACTGCAACTATTATCTTCAATAACTTGTTTATGGCTAGAGAGGTTTGATCACATTTTCTCTTATGCCTCAAGGTCTAGGCTTGGCAGAAGCTATAGCTTCAATAAAATCTATGATAGTCTTTGTGTTTTAAATCTACACAGTGACCCACTAATGCCTTTTATCTCAGAACAGCACAAAACACTGTCTCAAGTGACACTGTCAATACCACTGCTATGCTTCCGAAATGCCCAGGGTTAACTATGAAAACACAGGCCAAGCTGCAAAAAATGTGGTCTTTTCTCCTCAAGCAGAGTGCATTTTTGTTCATACTAAACAGTGTGGTAAGTCACTCTTTTTGGTGTTAATGAAGCGGATTGGGGAAGGAAAAGCCTCATGGAATGCATGACAGAGTCTTCAGAAGAAGCGAATTCAGCACAATATCTTTCTAAGCTGAGCTCAGGAATACCAAACACATATGACCAGGGCCTCCTTATCCCCCAATTTTTTTGCAACAGACATATTCACCACTGATCTGAGTATTTCCAGTCTCAGATGGTGTCATTCAAGACAGCTGTCAAGTATCTCCGACATCCACTGATGTCCTGGTCCCTGTAGCTGTGCAACTGACAGTTCAGACTTCCCAGTGCTAAGGTTACAACTGCTTAATGCCTAAACACTGATAAGATTCAGGCACAAAGAGTAGCTGCCAGTATCCTAGGGGAAGTTCAAGCACACAAAGAGCCTTCAAAACAGAGAAATACACAGTCAGAACCCACAGGGATAAGGTCCCCCATGCAGAAAAGCCTAGCCAGCAATGTGCTGCACTGCTGGAATTTCAGCATGCCTTTCAATTGGACTACTAAATAGTTTTCTTTTCATGAAATATGTCAGTGTTGGAACTTTTTTCTTTCATCGATTCAAGCATCAATTCAAGTTCTAGAACATGCAGTTAGAAATCTGAACAATTGCTAGAAAGCAATGCATCCTAGACTTGAATCTGAAAAGGAGCTCCTGCAGCAAATGTACAAAAGTCTTTGTTGTCTTTATAAAATCTGATTTTATTGCCTGGTGTACATACAGCTACACTTTTTTCCACAGTCAGCAGATACATATTCGCCTTGCTCACATACCTCCTTGCAGTGATGGTGTTACCCGGTGGTGTGTAGAAGACAATCTTTTAAATGAATAATTAACACTATCCTGTTACTTCATTTACCAAGTCCATGAGGGACCTGTAACCTGTTTAAGAGGGCCAAAACTCCTTGGTTATCCCCTTGTATTCTCTCAGTAAAGGTAAAAGCCTCATCTGAGTTAAGTTCTTCAGTAATATGTGACTGGAATATCTTCTCAAGCTATTCATCATAAGGATGCTGGTAATGCTATTGATACATTTCTTATTCTTTAGAAAAAATGCTTCTTATTCTTTAGAAAAATAAAGTTTTCAGCAAGAAGACAGAAAGTTCCAGATGTCCTCAAAAATTATTATTTGTAAATACATTGCTTTAGTTAAGGAAAACTTACTTTTCAAGCAAAGAAAATGAAAGAATCTGCCAGAAAAGACAGTACTTGAAAAAAGTGAATTTCTCTGAGCAAATGGGAGAAATTAAGACGACACATTACAAGACTATACAAAATGTATGAATAATATGAAATGATTACTGTGGGATATGGAAGCTAAAATCTTGAGACCACTGAGGTCAAGAGTGAGGAGGGCTCAAAGTAGCACTGTTATCTCCCTGCCTCTGGCATATCCCCCAAGTCTACAGGGGACATACTGCAGTGCAAGGGTGAATCTAAGGCAAAGGAGTTAAACTAGATCGGCCAACTTAACAACACATGAAGGATTTCCATCTAAGAAATCTTCAGCCACTTCATAAATAACCATATGAAATGGCAAACTGGCAACGTGATGCAGCTTGTCCAGGGACCAGAAGATCAGGCATGAGAGTGGTGTCGAAGTCCAGAAGATAAGGGGCTAATATACACGTCTGAAACATCGTGGATGGCTGTGGAGCCAACCCAGGATTGTTGGCAATAACAACCAAGGACTGTTGTTAATAACACGCTGTGAGAAAGAACAGGATGTAGGAGAAAGGAGCCATCGGGAAGTAGGGCAGCACTTTTCTGGGGCAAACATCCTTTTTCTAGCTGCTGGAGATAAGCACAACACAGTACAGCACAAGCACAGGAATAAGGTTGAGAAGGGGACTTGATCTAGACTGTAGGAGAGGATCCAGACCACCAAAGACCCTCAAACCCTCCAGTCCATTTCCAGAAAGGTCTAGAAAATTGGACTGTGCATGTATCTATAAAAGGGTACCCCCACAAAGCCCAGATGTACAGGCTGGACAGCCCATCAGCTGGATCAACACTGGAGCCAGGACTGGTGATCTCTTTTCCTCTCTTACCTTCTTTTCTTTCTTCCTCCTCCTATTTAATTTCTATTTGTCTCTCTTCCCTTTCATTCTACCCCTTTATCCCAAACCCACTTCCATGTGATTATACCAGGATGAGGGGCTAACATACCAATTTCCATGCCAAGCATGCAATAAAACTTGGTAAGCTTTTGGAGACCCTCTGAATTTTGTCGTTCCTTTCAACCATAAACATTTACAAATCTTGGGTGCTCCCTTCCCCCTTGAGGATGCAATGTCACATGTGGGGATCTACATAAAAATGGCCACTCAGGATCATTTCTTCCTCTCTTTTCATTTCAGCTATTTAGCATCTAATCCTTACTACAGGATTATTTTTCTAATACTCACTAAATCACATTTGGAAAAATAAAAACATACTGGCTAACTGACAGCACCTTTGTAAACTTTGAAATACTCCTGACATTCTTGTTTACTAACTTCCTTCTTCAAATTACATTTCTCTTTCCTACCTATTTTTGTGCCTATATCCGTGTATTTATATGCATTTATACATACACACACATGTATATGTATACATCCATACCAGGGACCTATGTTTTCCATTCCTAATGTAAAGTGAAACTATTCTTGCTGTTAAAAAACATCCACATTTTAATGAGAAAGAAAATAGATAAGACTTTTAAATACACTCATCTGACAGTTTCTCTCTGCTGATGGAAAGTATGTGGTACCTCTTAGAGAATGAATTATTGCACAGGCATGACCATCAGAAAATTAGATTTGACTTCTTAAGAAAGACCACTGCACTGTACTCAAAATTCAGAAAGCACAAAGAAGCTTTTATGATTATTTGCTTTCTTTATTTTCCCAGAAAAATGCAAGTGAAGCAGGTTTTCTGGATGATGCAAAAAATTCGGGTGTCTGGAAATGAGGCCCATCTAACCAAAGCAAAATATACACTGAAAAATTTAGTGACAGAAATATAGTAATGTTCTGATACGCCCCTCTGTCCTGTCCTCTCCCCCAAGGAAATACTAGAGTTAATATAGGCTTGAGGTCTTGGGTTTTTTCCACATTTTTGGGTGGAAGAGGAATGAGGATAGTCAAGGTATTAATAAATCCAAAAGAATTCAAAATTTTAAAAACATGTAATATTTAGCTCTCCAACTGAAAATCAAACATGCACTTCTTATCACCATGAAAATGACCTTGAAAAAGTATCCTTGTTTGTTAGGAAAACATATACTGAAAAGCATTTTCATGTAAATGTGTGTCCTTGCAGAAGGACTGTAGATTTCATATATTGTAAGTAGTCTTTGCTGTCGTTTGAATGACATTAGCTACTCTGTGGTGACATGAGGAAGCTTGCTATCTCTCACGTTTCATCGTAAGGCCTTTTTTACAATTAGAGAATACAGGTGATGTGAAAGCTTCATCTGTGTACTTACACAAAACAAAAAGCAGCATATTGGCAGAACAAAGTGCACTGTCACTTATGTCAGAGTAATGGAGTTGTTGAAAAACATCAAATCCAGATGATGGGTGCAAAGTGCAGCTAGGATTTACAAAGTAATGTATGGAGAAAAGTAAGTTGTATCTGATTAAGTGTCTTGAATTCCGACATCTGCTGCTATGAACTTGTTGCACACGGGGATTGTGGCATCCCTGAACTACTGCTGTTGGCATCATAATGTCTGCCTTTACAATTTCAACATAAAGTAATTATTAATAGATTTAATTTTTAGCCCCTTGCAAAATTTTAGCCCCTTTCACAACTTTCTCCACCAGAAATCATATATTCAGAACAGTAGTGTAGACTTAAAGTCATACACATTCTCAAGAGCAAAAGTAATGCAACAAAAAAAAGAAAAAAGAAATCCAACGACTCTTTTCAAACTTGAATATTTTACTGTTTTCAACAATGTTGATTGCTCTTCTGCTTGTGTTTTGTATTTGAAGTGGGTTTCTGTGCAACAATAAAGGAAAAAGCAAATTAACATCCTTTATCTGCCCATTGTAGCAGAAAACAATTGCCTTTGAATGTTACGCTCTTCCTTGGACACCTTGTGAGTAAGAAAACAAGGAAGAATAAAGAAAGAAAAATTATAAATAAAATTACATCCTGAAGTCTTTTAATTTCCTCAGAACTTATGCAACTAGACTAAGAGAATCCACAAGGAAAGCCACCACCTCATTCATCACCTCTCTCTTTGCTTGGCAGGGAGACATATGGAGGAGAGCCTGCACTTGAGGTCTAGAGGAAGCCTTCCCCCTCGTGACAAGTCCACAGAAGTGGCTGTGCACAGCCCTACAGAAACAGTCTGTTAACACAAGCCAGACTTGCATATCTGCTCTGATAGCATGGTTTTGCCATCCTGCGTATTCTGTCACTTCCCCGTAGTCTACAGCTGCTTGTGCAAACTAACTAAACAAATGAACAAGCAAACAACCAAGCAAATAAATTAAACTTTCTTCACTATAAATGTGCTCCCAGTCTAACTCTCCACGTTTTCTTACATGTTTATTTGCTTGTGTTTAGCCTAACTTTAACAACTCAAGCAACCTTTAAGCATTGCCTCCAGTCCAAGGAAACATGTCATGCACTGGTAGCAACTTGGGAAAAGATCTAAGAAAATTAAAAGATAGCACAGTAGAAAAGTATAGGATACCTCAATATAATATTTTGTATTTCATTTCATTTTGTATAGAACCTTCATATTCCTGTTGCTAGAATAAAGGTGGATTAAAAACCTGGAGGACCAAATGGCACACAGTCTGGATATGGAATATATATATATATATATATATATATATATATATATATATATATATATATATATATATAATTAATACTTCCTAAAGCACTTCCTAAAGCTGGTGATGACCAGCACTTCCTAAGGCACAGCCAGACTCTAGTTGGAGAATGAGGCCTCATAGTTATGCTGAGTCTGCTCATCAAAAATGGCATGCAAAGAGTATGATAATTATTTTAAGTTCAACAGTTTTTTCATCTGTAATAGCCAGTCTGTTTCTGGGAAGCTGACAGATAGCTATGACAGATATATATCTTATAATCCAGATAACATTGCTCTACAAAGAATTTGTTATTTTAGCTGGACTTGCTAAATTCTTCTAATGAGTATATGTTTTTCCTTAAGCAGGTGTATGTGAAAAATTTATACTTAATGAAGTATCTGAACAGCATTTTGAAATTCCATACAGAGTCCCACAGATACAACTGTAAAAGATATAGGTAGAGCAAAAAAGCAAGATGTGGGAGTGTGGAAAGTAAATGAAAGAAATTTTCATGAATTCTTAGTAAATCAGTAAAACAAACTGTCTGGGAAGAGTTTATATCACAAAAGTTCCAAGAATCAGTTCCTGAATGTGCTCATGAATATCTTCTTTCATTTCTTACATATAGCTTCATTCACTTGCAAAAATGCATACCTTCTGAACTAATACTCCTGGATTGTTATCTGTTGAGTGATTTCAAAGAGAAATAAATAAGAAGAATGGAATTTAACTCCAAAAATGGATTTCATAAGACTTTTTTTTTGTTGTTCAAACAAACGGTTCTCAGAGCAGTCACTGAAACCATGTCAATACTCTGATTAAGCAGCAGAAATAAAATGCAGTTACGGGCATTAAAATTATGTGATCCATTAAATTTTAATACATATAAGCATATGAAGAAGTGAGACTAGAAGGGCATTTGTTCAGTGAAACAGTTATTTTGTTTTACTTTATGAGGCTTTCTTTTCTCTAAGGTTAAGGTGTTCAAGAGAAAGATTTCATCACCAGTCTCTTCTAGCACTGTTTTCCTGGTCCCACAAAGTCCTTCCTCGCATTCACACAGAGCCTTGTCTCATGCAGATGCTGCTGTAAACCAGGAGAAACAGGAAAATTAGTTCCAGAAAGGCTGTAAAAATGGTGATGACCAGTGCAGGCAAGAGGACAGGAAAGAAGACGCTAGTCAAAAAATAAGCATAGTGTCTGCTAACTATGTAAAGTATTAATAGAAGACAGCTCAACTTTCAGAGTTCATTCTTGCTCCTGTATCTGCTGTAAAAGACAATGCATTATATAGTTAACAGATATAAATCATCAAAAAGAGCAAAAAGGAATAAAAAAGAGGGACTTGGTTTAGGTGGGCAGAAAAGACAAGCATAAATCAGATCTTACAGGCCAGAATCTACTGACAAAGGGAAAGCAGTTCTAGCAAAATCCAGTGTGTATTGCAAAATATAATTGAAATGTAAACTCTACTATCTAGAACTTCTGTTTATGTATGTGTGGATAATGAAACACCTAAATGAAAATTTCCACTGAGTTCAACAGTGAGATTAAATGAAATTATATATTAAAAAAAACCAAAACAACCACATAAATAAATTTAAAAATAAATACATAAAACCACACCTGAATAGCAAATGGACTTTTTTTTTACAAATATTATAAATTCTTCCTCTGTGTTTATGTAGTTGAGTTATGAATCTCTTTTGAATTCTACTAAATGACTGAAAAAAGCTAAAATTAAAATTTTTGTGGACTATTTCACAGTGTAAAAGGAAGAAAAGAAGTCAATTAGTGTGGGAAATGAAAGCATATACAGGAACAGTAGAAAAAGAAAAGCTAGCATGGAAAGTTCTACTGAAAACAAACCTCCTAATATATTAAAATTTCAGCTCCCTCTGCTTAGTTGTTGGCATATATGTCAGCATACCTTTCAACTAGAATTTTTTTTTTTATAAACACATTTAGATTTCATTTACCTAGTGAGGGAATGAAGGATTTATAAATTTAATTTTATGAATCTAAATGAGAGAGGCAGTGGGAAATTTGGAGCAGGGAATATTGGGAAGTACATTTGTGAAACATGAAAAACTATGCTTAAAGGCTTGAATTATTTACTGTATAGGACAGGGAATGAAAGTGGACCTTAAAAGGAGGAATTCTGTTTCAGGAAGACAAATTTTGCCAACTATATTTAGTATAGTTTTGTAGAAAGAATTTAAGCCTTTACCATAATTGCTGCTCAGAATTGGCTTGTGGGTACATCTGTGGGTGCTTGGCGCTGCTTCAAGTAAAACTCTTCCTATAGGAAGGTACATTTAGGCCCATGAAATCCAACACACCAGTCAAAAGGAACAAGCACACACAATAATTACATGCTAAACACACAGAATTAAAAAACAGAATCATAAACATTTCTATGTATCTCCACATGCTGCTTTAAGCAAAAGCCGCAGATTACTTTGAGTTGGTTTTTTTTACCACTTGCCTGAACCGACTACCATTAGAAGCAAAGCTACCAAATACTGCTTTCGTGCAAATGAGGAACTTAAATTATCACAGGCCTGCCATGAACAGAAAGAACAAAAATTGAAAATGTCTGTTAGACCTTGAGGAAGGCTGCTGTAAATCAGTCGTTTACGTGCTACTTAATCAGACTTTGTCCATATAAGATCCTGGAAAATAAAGTACTTTAGGATTAGTGTGTCTTTAATTTTAGATATTTTAGTCTTCATACCAGATAGACATTTACAATGTCTAGGTTTAAGAGTTTTCAAAACTTTTTTGCTTTTATAAGCTATCTTATGGCAAACAGTCCTTTGACAGCCATTTGGCTGTTAAGAACGATGTCATAAGAAAGATTTGGTTTCTACATACCAGAATTTTTTTACAGCGCTGCTTCTCTTTTCATCTCAGGCATATTCACTACTTAAAATATTTTGTTATCTTAAATACTTTGGTTAAGAGTAAAATTACGATGTGTCTTCCCTTGTTTAATTGTAGTTCAACACAGTAGTAACATCAAAAAGACTTACATACTGGGTTTTTTTTCTGACAAGTATAACTTATTTTATTTGAGAAGCTATAGCAGCATAAAAGAATTTTTAAGCATGCAAAGAGAATGACATTTGACACCTCTCAGTGTCACAGTCAAGGAGGTTGTAATAGGGTGACTGCATTACTCTCATTTTGCCTGATTATTATTCTAGAAATTATTTTTGCAGTACAGTGTAGTAGCTTGACACGCAGGAAAATTAACTTAAACTATATTTATTATGGTTGGGGGATAGTCTAGGGAACTTTTGCCCTTACTAGCCAGCATAAGTGACTTCTCTGAGAGCTGGGAAGCACTATGAGTGAAATTCATTGCTCTAAAAAGAGTAACACACAACCTATTCTTCACTTCAGTGTCCAACATAGCACTTGCACACACTTTAGGCCTTGGTCAGTGATGTGAACAAGACTGAATTTTATTCCTTTGTGTGGAAAACTCCAGATCAGAAACCTAATCATCTCAGTAATGAGAGAGGGTAATTCCTGTGACTGTGAGAATGAAAAGGTATAGCAGTTTCAGCAATATGTAAGAGGGGGGAGAAATATAGTCTCAGATTAGGCCCCATCTTGGGTGAAGAATTAAAAAAAAAAAAAAAAGAATTCCCTAAACCTTTCAGCATGTAAGCAGAGCAAATAACAAGCTATCTCTGTCTCTTGTGACTGTGCAAGATTGTGATATGCTGAGGATATGTCTTCACTATTGCTAACAGTATCTGGAGGAAACAGAGAAGACAGTATTATATTTAAGTGTCTAGAACTATTATTCTTGTTCTTATTACTATTATTATTTGATTTGTCATGATGTTTTACAGCCCCTGTTTTAGGTAAAAATGGAGGGAATAGAAATTTCTTCATTTCAGGACTCAGTCCATAACTCAGTCCAGCATTTGTTTTATTACAGTGCATGTTTGGTGTCTATAAGTTTTTCTGTACAGGGATAACTTACTGTGTAATCTGGTACAAATTCAGAAATACTCCTGACATAAGCCTACAGGTGAAATTTAATTGACCCCCTGGAAAACAAGACAAACATGAATGAACAGTCTTCATATAAATCAAAGCAGAATCATTCTCAAACACCTCATTTGCAACCTCTAACTTCAAACAAATGAAGAAAACTTGGGTACAATGAGGTCTATAAATTAGATGTGAATTGAGTGGATGTATTCTTGTCACAAAGTGAACTTTCCTTAAAACACTTGAAATCAGTGAGTGCCCTGAAAACAATAAAACCAAGTTCCACATCACAGGCTCAGAGGAAAAGCAGCCAGATGAACAGGACCAGTTTAGTCATCAGAGTCCATGACTAAGCTGGGTCTGAAAGACCTGTGGTGGAATACAAGGAAAGACTAAAATGTCTGGTGTCCTGAAAGACTATACCTCATTTCCCTGCTTTCATTTTTTGTTGCCTTTTGTTTTCTTTTTTCTGTTTTGCAGTCAAGAACTCAAAAATATAGCTTTTTACTGAAGTGTATATTATTAACTGCAGCATTTTTGCTTGTACTGAAGATAAATCAATGGGAATGAATCGTTTCTCCAAAAGCAATAATACAAAGGAGGTATGGTGGGCAGATGGGTGAGGTCTTTGTACAAGAATGTATCCTGACATTTAGAACTAGCACCCTCTTTCAAAGCTTAAAAAGGGCAGAGTAACAGGCAGATCTAGCTGATTAAACTTGCTACAGAGTTTCACATCATTGAAAAGACTTAAAATAGAAATATATTTGCCCAGTAAATTCTTCTTTTGCTGCATTTGTAGAAGGGTTTATAGAAAAAAAATCAGCAGGAGTAGGATATATGTAAATGAAAACAAAAACAAACAAACAAAAAACAAAACAAACAAACAAACAAAACAAAACAAAAAAAAAACACAGAGGGACAAAATAAAGACATACCAGGTATCTAGATCACAAGATCACAGCATGGTGCCAAAATCTCATGCATGAAGACTGGGCTCCATGGTCTTATAGATTTGGAAGACAGTAGTGTTTAATAGATCAGTTGTTTTTCTACACCCTCATTTTGATGGGAAAAAGCAACAAAAACCTCAGCCTGTTTGGCCTACCTCTTCAGCTAGAAATGACATTCTGAAAAGAAAGCCTTTTCCAGACTATGGGTTCTCAAGAAAAAGTATTCCAAAACAAACTTTTGAATGCAAAATCCCTTGAAACCCAAGTAATGCTGCAACAAATTTAGTTGACCGAGGACACAAATGATAGAAAGTAATTCAGTTTATATTACAGGAATGCAGCATCTAATGGAACGTGTGACATTTAACACTGAAAAACAGTACACCCAATAGTAATAAACTATGAGACAACATTACTACTAAGGACTTGCATAATCCTGGAAGAGGTAAAACTTTCCATGGATATTGATAGAAGAGTCCTGTGCTGACTAAAAGGGATGAGAGATCACTTATGCCAAATGAAAATCTGAAAATAAAATTAGAAAAAGGAGCTAAGATTAAATCAGAGCCAGACATGGTTGGAATACCAAGATGAGCCTAGCAAGTGTGGAGTACAACCTTGTTTACACAGAATGGAGGAAGCATAAACACCCAGAAAGTTATTTCAAAACAGCAACTAAATACTACTACTTCTAAAAGGCTCCCCATACAAAATCAGGACGTGGCACAGACACAGAAAGAGGAGAAATTATGATGCTAACAAAAATATCGTGGCCAGACCTGTGGAATTTAGACTGTAAATGAGAAACTGGTATGAAAATCAAGCCTGTCATTTTGTGATGTCTGTGGCACAGCTGGGAATCAGGGTTGTGTCTCTGGTACTCCTAGTACATCCAAACCGCTAATTTGGGGGTGGCCCAGGAGCTCCCCAGCAGGTGATCAGCAGAGGTGAGACAATGATCTGGCCGGAGACAACGGACACACTTGGAACTGCGTGACTGACTGAACTTTTGGCCACCTGCACAGTTCGCAACCTGACCAGCTGGTGCAGAAGCTCTCCTGGTGGAAATTGGAATGATTCTGGAGACTCCTCCAGGCTGTGTAACACTCAACCTGGAAAACGACTCCCAGAGACAGTAGTTCCTGCTGTAAATCTGGTCAGTTTGAACAGCTATAAAATATTTGTCAAAAGTATTCTGAAACTGGAGCTGATACAGAAATGATCATGTAGGAGAGTCTTTTGTACAGAGGCAGTTAAAATTAATTCTTCATGTGGTTCAGATTGACTATAATGAGGGATATCAACAAGGAAGAAGCGTGTTTGTGCTGGGGTGCTTATACAGACCCACAATTAGCTGAAGAGCTGAGGCAAGAAAGGCTTTGGGAAGTATTTCCTATCTTGCCCTACAGGGGGCCTTAAAGCAGAGATTCCTATTGCCATCCATGCACTTGTTAGTCACCTCACCTGGGAGATTTCATTTCTCATATAAGTGTTATGCTGTGTCCATATCCCAGTAAAGTAAGTTTTAACTATAAAAACAACACAGTCTGTGAGATTCTGTGTAACAAGATTGAGTTCTATACTTTGGACTGTGGATTTCAGAGCATAATAGACTACATTTCTAACCTTGGTTTGGACTGACACCTGGAGATACTTGAAAGGAGATTATTTTAGAGGAATGGGCATTCTTCACTTGTAAAAGGAAAGGCTCTTCCATACCACAAATTGACGATAAAAAATACAGTAACTGCTGTAGAGAGTATGTATAGTCCTTTGGCATACACAAGTACAAAAACCTTAGGAGCACATTGAGGTCAGCCTACCTACTGGCAGGAATCTAAAGTGGAGAATTTATAGCATTTTCATGTAATAGCAAAAAATGTTATAATAATGCTTTTAGACAGGCATGCTGGAACAAGGTATAAACAACACAAATAACTGAGTTGCATCACGGACACATAAAACTTCACTATAAATGCATGATAAATTCAAGGTGACACAGCTCAAAGATAAAAACAGAGCTGGTGAAGTTCTAGCAGGAGTAAGTATACAGTAGAATTTTTGTCCCTTTACAAAGCTGAACGGGCAAATGGAGGGCCAATATATCTCTTTCTTGCATAATTGGCACACCTTTCAGTGAAATACCCAAATACCATCAACAAACAGTACAGCAAGTAAAGAGAGACGAGAAACAGGAAACAGCAAGCAACAGTAGACAAAAACCGTCCTGACAGTCTTAGACAAGAAAAACAGTCTCTAGTAGCATATATGTACTAAACAATCTGGTTATAGAGAGAAGGTGCAAACAAATTTGGATGTCTGCCACATATAGAACAGAATACAGTCCAGCAGAGAGGATGGGATGCAAGAACAAGTGTCAAAAACAGCTCCTGGGATCCCAATCTGTTGCTGAGCTGCTGTTTAAGCCCAGGTGATTTGATTTCACTTGTATTTCTCCTCTTCCCTTTTCTCAGTCCCATCATATTGATTTACAGGCCACTCAGTTTGTTGGCTGCGTATTCAGCATCCACCACAGTGCATGCCTGGAACATAAGAAAGGCTCACACACACTTATTATCTCTAATGAAGAAGTCATTCTCATACAACAATGCAGCATCCTTTTCCCCATGCACAAAGAAACAGGTGTCTGCACTGAAGTTTGCAATCTGTGCAGCAAAGGTGCCATCAAAATGTTTGCAGGAGAACAGTTTCCCTCATAACCGTCTTGAAAGATGGCCATGAGCCAGCTTGAAAGCAACATCTGTTCTGTACGCATCAAAAATCAGTTTGTATGATGCAGGGGACTTGAAACAAATGGAGGCACAGAAGATTAACAAAAGTTCCAAGGAACTCGGGGACAGAAAAACTTCTGAGAGAGCACAGAACTCAAGTTTCAACATCAGCATTTTTTTTCTTTTTAAGTAATCTCAGAAACAGGAAGATTAAACTATGTCTTTGACAGTAAGCATTTAAACATTTTGGTTAAAATAAAAAAAAAAGGTACTAAAATAAATGCAAAGACTTCTCAATACATCTAAAAGAATAACAGTGGTATTATTTATTTGGATTTCTAACAAACCTTGATGAGCTCCCTTGTACAGTGGAATTCTTAAAGTGCGGCCAAGGACTAGAAACAGGTGGTGAAATTTGAAAGCTACTGAGGTGAGAGGAGTTCTGTCATTGAATTTTGTAAAGTTATGCATTTAGCCAGAAAAAAACAGTGGAAATGAATGGTGGTTTTCCAACTTGGCAAAAATATCAGAATGCAGTAGTCCATGCATCTCTGCTATGATTGGTTTTGTACAGGATACTTATACAAATAGAAATTAAACCCTGAAAACAAGGGTATGACTGAGATGCCAGAAACAGCAGCATGAAGCAAGTTAGTCAATATTTAATAAGACTTTGTAGAAACTACCCAGGATAGCAGAACAAATTTCAGTAATAAATGCAAGGTCATGCTTTTTATGCACACCACTCTGAACTATTGATCAATGCTGTTTGACTCTATATTTACTGGCACAATTTAGAAGGAAAAAAAAAAAAAAAAGGACCTGTCATGTAGCTAAATATTTATGAAAATTTTTGCAAAAGAGGAACCACTCAATTTCTGTTTGAACAGATGTCTGGATTCATAAGCATCTCTTTGCTCAGGTCCTTCCTCTAGTTTAGCAGAAATGACACATCTGCCATCTCTCTACTCCCAAACCCAATAATTAGATACTAAAATTGCAAAGCCAGAAAGTCAAACCTAAGTAACAGAAACATATTTGCAAACAGACTTTCAGTGCAGCTTGTAACCTTTGCCTACTCAGAAAGCACAAACAAAACTTTTCAGAGACTTATAATTCAACCATTTACACAGATGAGGGTCAGGAAGCAGAGTAATATGGGTGGTATTGTCATGGATATCTGCTGTAGACCTCCTGACCAGGAAGATGAGGTAGAATAGGTCTTCTTCAAACAACTGGGTAAAGTCATAGGGTTGCCGGCTGCGGTCCTCATGTGGAAATATAACTTTTTCTGATTTTAAGTAGTTTGCTTGTAGGGTGAGAGGAATCAGCTACTGACCTCTCCTAATGATAACATTTATTTCATACTGAAGCTACACCATATTGTCTGTAGCAAGATGGTTGTTCTGGTTGTTGTAGGTTTTTTTGTAAATAGACCCTAATGTTAGTAACCCTGTGTGTGTTGGAGGTAATGTGCTTAAATCAGGTTACCTCAGCCAAGATGCATTCTTCTGGAACAATTCCTTTGCTGAGGAAAATGACAAAGGGCCACTAATAGTTATTGTCCCTAAAGTGACTTAAAGCCTGTAGCTGGGATATAAAGGTTATAGCATGGACCAGCTAATGTTAGCGAAAGCAGAAAGAACGTGCAGACAGTAAGTTACTTGAAGTTTGCCCCTGAAAGGTACCTCCAGCAGGTAGCACATTTGATGCACAGCATCCTCAGTTAGCAGAGATGTAATTAGAAATTTTATTATTAATCGGGAAGCTAAGGGAATACCTTAACATATGGGTAATGTTTTTTGGAAAACTTCAGCAGTGCAGTTACGTGGCAGATAATACTAATGTCTAGCAAGGCACTACATTTTTTTACAGACAAATATGGGAAGAAATATTTTAGAGAGTATTTTCAAGGCACTGAATCTGTTGATGTCTGGTCTGCCAGGTGGAGAACTGAAAGGTGCCACAAAATGAGAATATTCTGTCATTTCATTTCTCAGGTGAGGATTGGTAACATGGAGAGAGGGGAGAGGAAAAATGAAAGTATTGTAGAGGTTCATTTTCCTAATGGCCAATTTGGGAATGTTTCAGGCAATTAGCAGGTAGTCTGCTGATTCAAGAACATATGAAAAATTGTTATACAGAATATGCTCATTTGAGATGCTGGAAAAAGTAAGTCCCCAAGTTATTCAATTTGAACATTTATATGAAGAACAGTAAACGCAATGCTGATAACAACTAGTCTCCTGGCTGGAAAGTTTCATTGAGTAAAATTTCTGCATTAATTTTAATGCTTTCAGAGAACAGTGCTGAGAGCGAGTGAAATATTTCATTCCTGATAAAGAACTGTAACAACAGATGAGTCCAGCACACAGGATGCTCATATCAGTCACCTTCCCTTTTTACCCAGACTGATAACAACTTAAAACATAAAGGAGTCCCCTATCTAGATCTGTGCTAAAAAAAAATAAAATTGCAGCATAAAGGTTCTACATGCCTGTTCATTTTGATAAGTGGTGTTGCTCTATACTTAAACATTACAGACTTTTGTCTTGTTTATTAACAATGTTTATTTTGTAATTGGACATATCCAGGCATGCCAGATACAAAATCTAAAATATCCTACTGCTGATAGATTTTGCTGCTTGATGATTACTCCCCATGTCCCATTTGCTGGGAAGAAACTATATGTCCTCACTGTTTTTGTACTCTGAAATCTGTATCATAAAATATAGGCTTATTATTAATAAGACCGATTCTCTTTTTTCTTTTATTATTTCCCTACTAAGATAATATGCAATCCCATTCCATAATGTTCCTTGCATTACTCTGCTTTTAGACTATAGGATACTTAAATATCTGACTTTTGAAATAGTCCCATTCTTCTGCCATACAACCAACTTGAACTACAGGTTTATTCTGTGTTAATACATTAGATTTTATGTTGGTGGTATTAGAGATTCATATTGTAAAATTTTTTCATGAGATAAGATACATTCTTGTAAAATAGATCCTGTTTCTTTAATCACTTTCACCTCATACCCTCTAATGTTTTATTAGTCAAACAATCTAATCTGTAATTTGAGTATGGCAAAACAATTTTGAAAAGTCTTGAACCCTAGTAAAGAGAACTAAGACAAAATTAGGAATGTATACTCCATTTCCTGAAATTTATATACCAGTTAGCCACTGGCAAACTTTAATCTTGTAACTCACACAGCAGTGTCCAAAAGCACTTAGTTTTTCTAGGGAGCTTAAGTTAAAAAGGTAAGAGTTTTCCCTTGAGTAATAATACATATGGAATAAAGAAAGAATGGAAAGTCAAAAGAATAAAGAAAGTTCAGATTATTTTTCTCTTCTGATCCATGAATTTGTAGCAACAGATTTATTTATTTTTTGAGTTGTTGTCTCCATTTGTGCTGAACCTGACTTTATCTATTAGTGGGATCCATAATATGAAGAAAAGAATTCACTCATGAAGCAATGTTATAAAAAAATTATTTTATGCTGAACAAGCTGCATGTGGAGAGGATCATCTGGCTGTGGAAACCAAGTTGAACTGCAGTAATAAAAAAATCCTGTGGTGTGTTGAACTGCATTGTTGTATAATGCAGTAAAACAGTATTGATACCATGTATTACAGTTATGTTTTTAATTTCCGTTTATAAGATTGTACACTGCAGTTGTCAGTGAATTTCCTCGCTTCACAAGGGCTTCCTGAGCTGCAAGAATTTAATTCAATTTCAAGACTGGATTGTACAACATGTTGCTTATCCACAAAGAAAAAGACATTTCCTATTCTTCAGAGCTCAAAAAACCAAGTGGATAAAGAATATAAGAAGGAATAAATCACCCCCATTTCACAGATGAGAAACTGAATCAGGGATTAAGGTTGCTCTGAGAACACCAGCCCCAGGAACTGAAGGACAGGCCTTATGGATAGACTGCTGTGATAGAACTACAAGTCATCTCTCTTCAAGTCTACCACATCATAGTTATAGTTATTTACAAAGAAAAAAACCAAAAAACCTCCCAAGAGTTCAAGAAATATGGTCCTATAAAACTATCATCAAGGTCTTTTTCTATATCTTGAATATATAATCAGGGTTTCATTTCAATTATTTTATTTAGAGCTGTGAAATTTCTGAAGCCCATTGACCTGTGAAATGCAAATGGATTTCCCTATAAACTGTCCTTGAGAAACTGTTACTCTCCAAACAAAAATCAATTATTTCGTTTATGGCTTACTTATTTCTGGATGGTGACCCAAAAGTGCTTGCAACAGTATGAAATAAGAGATATAATTTTATCTGTAGGAAATGTGACAATTTGTTCATGTTTTACCACTTAAGTGATAGTTAAGGGTAGGAATCATTCCATACCGTTATTTTCTGTTTACAATATGCTAGGAAAGAATGCCAAGAGTGGATTTTGACTCACACTGTATGCCCAGGTGCAGGTGAAAATATTGTGCTTTTTACTAGGAAAGTAGCAAGTATTCCAGTTGTAATCAGAATATATTTTTGTTGGAATTGAAAGATCTTCTGTATCCTCAGCAGCATACATGTAGGTAGGATGTCCTGTTTGCCACCACTGTCCCCTTCATCAGGAGTTTTTCTAAATATGTCAGTGCTATAGCTCAGCACAGTTAAGGTGCTCTGAGGGGCAATTCAGTAGGCACATTAGGAACAGCTATAATAAACAAGTAAGTGACAGGTCCCAGGTATATTTGCTGTTCTTTGCTCCTGAGAGTTGTCTCTGAAAGAATAGTCTTCTGCTTCCAAGAAGTCAGACTAAGCATGGAACTAAATAAATGGCAGCTAAACAGCAGAATGATAGCTCTTTTCTAAATTCAGTCAGGTTTCCTGCAGAACTTACCAAACATTTCCAACAGTACCTACTGTTATTTTGACACCAGAGAAATCAAAACAATGCTAAGGATGAGACTTAATTTTGCACAAGGCTTCACAGCATAATTAACACTTTTAAAACATAATAAGTCACTGTAAGAGGCCTGGTTACAGTATGCTATTAAAAATAAAATTTTCCCGAGAATCTAACTGGGATAATGATTGAAAAATGTCTGTTACCCACAGGCCTCTGCTGAAGGACCAGTGGCATGCAAAAATACAGCTAGCTTGCAGCTCAGGCATTTGTAATCCTATCAGCTCAGACCTTTGTTTTCCTGTTCCATCGCCCCCACAGCTACCCACTACAAAGCATTAAACACATGACAAAAACTCCTCCACATCCCAAGACAAATACAACAACATGAAAACTATAGCACAAAAAGAAAGATTTTTGGTCAAATATAGAGTTTGATTCCCTAGGTTAGATTTAACTGACACAGGTACATTCAATCTGCTTGCCTGAATGGGGTATGATGTAGAGATACTTTTTCTAATGAGCAATTGTGACCACAACCTGGAACTTGTCATTCACAAAAGTTCATTTGCAAGCGAAATATCTGAAAGCAGAACATAAACCACACACATCACAGAATTACTATGGGGAAATGTGCTATTTTTTTGTCTAAATTTGCCCCGTGGTTGTCTAGTCACTATGCCAGCATCTTTACATTCCGAATGTGGACCTTAAAGGCCTAAACTTGTACCAAAGCTATGACACTTCTCACCCTTGCAAGCTGTGAGTTCCTGCTGTTGGCAAAGATGCCAATCTCATTGTAAACGTTTATTTATTTGAAGGGAATGAGTTGCATGATCTGAGATTTACTGTAAATGCAACAATATTTGACTTTCATTTCAAATAAATAAATAAATATGGATTTAGTTAATTTAGAGTGCTACACGCTATTTGCTGTTGAGTTTGGTCATCTTAGGAACAGCCCATGACATTACAATGAAGGGTATGTCAGTGTGTCTAACATAAAACTTGTTGTTTAGTGTTCAGTACTCAACCAGAAAACCTCACTCTGCAGTGAAATGTAGTGTATAAAGTGTTTGCCCTGTACATTTCCACTGATGTTTCATGTTTGGCTGTAGGTTTTTAACATGTAAAGCCCTGAAAATAAAAAATGTAACAATGGTGAGTGACAATTTTTATCATTTAGGAATATCTTATGGTCTGAAAGTCAACTGTGATAAACCCTATAGAAATACAGAGGAAACAGATGGTTTTCAATTAAATTCTCAGACCTTTTCACATGATAATGAACTTTTTTATAATCACCTTTTCTGTATTGGCTGATTACTAGGACAGGGCACATAAGTGACATATTCTAAATTTACTGGTAAATCTGTTACAGAAGGAAAGGAGAACAAAGGACATTTTTTTCTTTTGAGAACTTAAAAAAATATATATAAGAGGTTTTTTTTGTTCTCTATGAATTTCTACATGTTTGAAACTAGGTATAACAATTTGGGTTGACAATATCAGTTACTTTTTCCATAAGAAGGAAATAAGTCTATGATCTGAGCCAAGGTCAATGTGTAAAGGAAACGAACCTACTGTTCATCAAGAAGCTAAGGTTTTGTGGTATTTAATCATGCTTTTCAATGCTAAGTGGGAATTCTAGAATCTTGAAGAATCAGTGTTTAGAGAGAAGTGAGGCATGACTGCTTTTGTCTATGTTACTGAATTAGGGATTTGTAAATAAGCTTTGATATGTGATTATAAAGATTAATTTGTATTTCTTTCTATGTTTTTTTGAGCTATGTAATGTCTCTAGGGGTAACAATTTCCACACAGAAATATTTTGAGAGTGAAATTTACTACTGTATAAATTTCTTTCATAATAAGTAAAGTTGGAAATTTTAACTTCAAATTTCTTGGTCTCTCAATGAAAATGAAGAATTCTTGTATTAATTTTCCTTAGATATATTACGTGGGGAGTTTTCTATATCTAAAAATAGATCTGAGATAGACACTGTAATTTTAAACTAGTAAAATAGACGCCAGTTTTTTATATCTGGGCATTAAACCTTCGCAAAACATGTTTTAGTAGAAAACATAAAATGTTTCCTGATAAATTTCACAGAGGATTTTGCAATACTTCTATGTAACTCACATTTTAGTCACCAAGATCTCATTTGATTTTATCTTCAGCTCAGTATTCATAAAATGAAGGGTAAATCTTCTTCTTTCAGCACTATATAGTGTTCTCTCTTGCTTTCAGAGATTATCTTCATCTAATGTAATCCCTCTACATATCTTTTAGCAAAATATCTGCCTTAGTTGCTTTGATAAGCGACGTGTTTTAAAGAGAATCACAAGCATTTGTTAAAGCCATAAGTATCTTTAAGAGGAAATTAGAAGAATCAGAAAGATGTTCTTCAAATAAATGTAAGTATAAAAGAGTGTAGATTAAAGATTGATAATTCATTTCCTTAAAAAATCAAGGTGATAAATAAAGTATAAACTTATACTCGACCATAAAAAATAAATGGCACATTAGAGACTTTCTTGCCCTCTGTGGCTCCCAATAACTGACTAATTGTTCCTTTTGTCACCCACTACACTGAGTTTTCTGAAGTTTATGGAGAAACTCCCAAGTCTGAGGTAGAGTAGCTTTAGACTGGCAAAAGGAACACTTATTTATTGTAATTCCCTATTTCAATGACAGATTCTGCTTTTCTGTCAGAGCTTTCCTCTCTTCAAACGAGTTTCCAGTCACTCTGTAAGTTTTCCCCAGTGTTTTGCAGTTTCCAGAATAAATATGTATCTTTTCAGCATAATGAATGTCACAGCATGACTTTTCAGCCAGGATTTCACGGGGGAAATTAGAAGTGAGATCACTGAAAGGAGAGATGTGCACCACCTATGGACTTAAAATTTACAATTTATTTATTAAGTAGGAGTATTGTAGTGGGTAGATAGAAATTTCAGTCTAGAGCTTTACACCTCTATTCTGTGACATTTGCTGACTTCATGGTCACCCCAGTCCAGCCCAGTGCCTCACCTTCCCCTCCAGCTCCCACTAGAGCCATGGCCCCTGGTGACTGGGTGCTTGCTCTGACCTTCCAGCATCTTGGGGTTGTATGAGTGAATTCTCTGTGGACTCACAATTCTGCATGCTTCCGTGTGTGTATGGTCCCCAAGAGATGGACAGATACAGTGAAGGTCTCACTTGCATGTTGCTTTTGTGTAGTCTTTACTCCATGACAAAGGCAATAAATTCTTTTCAGGTTGGATAATCCCCATCTGCTGTTCTGAGGTACGATTCATCAGTTGTTACAATAGTAAAATAGACATGATGCATTGCAAGCAGGCTGCTTCCTTCCCACCCACCACAGCCCATTCCCCACGCTCCCTCCCCATAGGATCATCTTCGCTTTCCAAGGCTGAGAAGTTATCCTGTTGCAGTTGCTAAAATTTTTTGCTTTGCAAGGGCCAGTGTCTTACCTTCAATTGTGAGAGAGAAACCTTCCCTTTAGGAACTCCAGCAGAAGTATGATAATGAGACAGCAGCCTGCCAGACTAAACAGGCACATTTCTTACTGTTTTCCTGAATCCCTCAGATTCTGGAATAAGCCACATTCATTGCAGGAATTGGTATATGGGGTACCCCAGCTTCCCTTTTTCTTTCAAAACTGATTTCAAGTAACAGTCTTCTGAGGCAGCTTGCAATTCCACAAAGCTCTAAAATTATATATATCTAAGCTCTTTCTTTACTTCATGGAAAGTACCTGCTGCCCTCTAACTCAATATAAAGGGAGAGGATTAACACTTTGTAATTGCTTTTAATTGCTTTTTGGTTGCTTCTTTTACTGGTCTTACTGGCAAGATAATTTCAATGCTTTGCTAAAACAGTGTGTGTGTATTTTCCCCTGACAGTAAAAACACGATGAACCACAGACTGTTATTCAGTTGTCATGCAGACACAGTGCTTTCTGCAGCACATTGATTTGGTGGGGAGGCTGTCAGAAACATGCCAGCTTGTATGCTATATTCACATAAGCAATGGCATTGGTACAGAAAGAACAAACTGGCTGGGCACAAGTCACATAGATACACTCAGGTGTTCATGGTTCCAGCTCTGCATAGCATTAGTGTCTTTCGTCTGGGGATTACTATACCTAGTTTTTGCTCATTTTTTGTCTGAAAAACATATGATGACATTGGCTTTATTACCATTACTCTAGCACTAACACAACCTATAATCCAGATACAATGAATTCCAGGTAGCATTAAGTAAATGGAAGCTATAAATCCTTCCTTGAGTTCACATTTTCATCGCACATATATGGTAGCTCTGCTGGTTCTGTACAATCACATTGTTGTGAAAAGTCTCTTGTGTGTCACTGAGACGTCAGTGTGTCTGCAAAGCACACAAAACTGTCCTCAGTGAATAGTGTGCAAATGGTATTTCATACTTGGTTCACATAAAGAAAATTAACTGAAACCTAGGTAATATTTGACAAAAGATTGTGCACACACATGCACAAACATATATGACAGCTTGTCGTAGTTTGAACTCCCCAAAAATCCAATTTCCAAATCTTCCACAATTTGTCTCAATGTGAGAGAAGTTTTCAGACATAACACAACTAATAGCATGGGGAAATTATATTAAAATTTATTACTAACACAATACTATAATACATATATATACAACAATTTTAACTATTTCTCCTATGGTAAAGCAATATATATACATAGGTCATTCCTCTTTCCCTCTATAAATGTCCAGAAGGAAAGAAGAAAAAGTATTTTCCACTTTCAGGGCAACACAGTCTCTCCTTTATCTTCAAGGCAGCAGTTTCGATTTGTCGTAGCTGGAAAATATCTCTCTCTCTCTCTTTTCATTACAATGCAGGAGTTTTTCTCTCACTCCTTTCAGCCCTTCGGCTCCAAATGAAGGTCTCTCTCTCCCATGGACTGCAAAAGCAGGGACAAAGCTTGCTTCACCACAGTCATATCACAAAGTACAAGGCATTCCATGAAAGTCCCTCTCCTCAGGGGGTCAAGTTCCCCCAAGTCAGAATGGTTTAGGGGCTCTCAGTTCAGTTCTTGCCCCAAGCGTTCTAACAGAGCTCCTTCGCTCCTTCTCAGTTACAAACGTGGCAGGGGAGGGCCACTTCCCCCGCACTCCTTGGTCTGATCGTCCTGGTCCAGCTCACAGGACGTCTCCGAGCTCTCAGCTCCTCTCTCTCTCTCTAGCTGCTCCTGCATTTTGGAACTCCCTTCAAATGGAAGCCCACCCCTCCTCCCGAGGAGGGTCTAAATGTTTTGGGGATTTAATTTCAGTCTTACCCCAAAACAGTCTCTGCTGAGCTTTCTATGCTCTGTTGCCGGCTCTCCCTCTCTGCAGGACATCTCTGCATCTCTCAGCCTGGCTCCATGCCATCTTGCTGCTCACCAGTTATCTTCTTGGCTTTCAGCCACAGCTCTCTATTCAGTGCTGCCTATGCTGCTGTTTTAGCATCTTCTGCTGCCTACTCACGGTGGAGAAACTCCCCCAGCCTTTGGTCATGGCACCCAGTTCAGTTTTAACACTACACCAGGTCTCTCGTAGTCCCAGTTGGGGGCACTGGGGCCTGGCCCCTCAGCTCTAACATGTGGTGTCTCAAGCCATGGCTGCCTCTCCTTCCAGCTATGTAATTCCAGGTCTCCTTTTCCAGTCTGTGTAATGTGTTAATTTTTCAGGGGCAGCCTGATTGGCTCAACACCACTCCCTGGGGTTAACTACTTTCCAGCTCCAGAGGGGAAGCTTTTTCAAACTAAGACACAGCTTATACTATGAACTGTTTAGTCTAAATGCTTAAGCGAGCAATTATGTAAGTACATCATGTACGTGAAGGAAGATTTTCTATAATGCTACTTGCAGTAACTTGCATCTGCATCCCAAGTGTCTCCAGAGGTAAGGCCTCTAAATGCTTCTGCAATCAGCATTGATTTGGGAGACTCTATAGAGTTTTTTCCCTCCTTTAGAAACACTGATCCTAATCCAAACATTGGTTTTTCCTACTATTTCTGGTGTGTCAAATGTGAACAAAGAGAAATCTTTGTGCAATCACTAGTGACACTGTCCATTTGAAAAACTCCATCCTGAATCCTAGTAGTTCTGTCATAATTAATATTCACCCTCACTACCAAAATTCATATTAAAGTCTCACCCTTTACTAAGTCAGCCTTACACACCATGGCCTTGACAGAACAATGCACTTTTACTAGCGTTTTTCACAAAATTATCGCGTATTCCTCTTGATTCACCAAAATGACAGAAAGGAACCCTTTCTTCTTGCTATAGCTCTCTGTTGTGGTTTGATGCCAGCCAGCAACCAAGTACCACACCGCCACTCGCTCACTCCCCCAACAGTGGGATAAGGAAGAACATCAGAAGGGTAAAAGGTAGAAAACTTGTGGGTTAGATAAGAACAGTTTAATAGGGAAAGAAAAAGCTGCACATACAAGCAAAGGAAAACAAGGAATTAATTCACTGCTTCCCATGGGCAGGTAGGTGTTCAGTAATCCTCAGGAAATCTGGGCTCCTTCATGCGTAATGGTGATTTGGGAAGTCAAATGCCATCACTTTGAAGGTCCCCCACTTTCTCCTTCTTCCCACCACTTCATATGCCCAGCATGATGTCATATTATATAGAATATTCCTTTGGTCAGTTTGGGGCCACCTGTCCCAGCTGTGTCTCCTCCAACTTCCCATGCACCCCCAGTCTCCTCACCACTGTGGCAGTACAAAAATCAGAAAAAACTTTGGCTCTTTATAAGCCCTGCTCAGCAGTAACTAAAATATCTCTATACTCTAAACACTGTTTTCAGCACAAACCCAAAACATATCACCATTCTAGCCACTCTGAAGAAAATTAACCCCAGCCAAAATCAATACACTGTCAGATGCAACTTCTCGGAGTCACCAGTCTCCTGTATGCCTCTTCACTCCAAGTCACAGCAGGATGCCATTCAGCCCTTGTTACCACCAATCTGGTTCACCTTAAATGTTCTTTCTTGCAAATGCTTATAACAAACATTTATTAATTTGCCTAAATATTTGTATTGAAAATGCTCCCTTTTTTGTTTCAAGTGTCTTCTTTAATGGCAATTCTTTCAGCAGCCTACACAGTACAGCCAGGGGCTCAGTGAGGAAGAGACAATGACTATTTCTTAATTCCTGTTCCTGCCACCCCATGTTTCTTCATCATTTGGATATCAGTGGCTTGGATTTGGATGGTTTTTTGCTGTTTTGTTTTTTTGGGGTTTTTTTAATAGCTGTCTGTTTCTTTCCAAATGCAAAAATCTCCACAGGGACTTATAAGAGCTGGGATAGTTCATTACCCATGCTACACGTTTGCTCTACTTTTCTCCTTTTGATTTTTCTCTATTGTTCAAGCACCAAGCACAGAAGACTATTTGGGTACATTATTCAACTATTATAAAGTATACCACAGGAAAATTATCTGGTCTCTAAAGAGAATGAAAACATGTGTCATGGAAAATGTGTAATATTTTTTTCTTCTTCTTACCATTTTTGACTTTGTCTAGCATTCTTTGACCTTTGGTAGCAGAGAAAAAGTTAGATAAAAATACTTCCATTAAGTAATATTATATCACTTAAGTTACAAAAGGAATGAAGCAATCACAGCTTTCAATGATGCATTAGAGTGGATTACTGTAATACCTGGAGGGTCAAGATAAACTTTAAATACCTTATCCCTTCCATCTCAGGAGCAAGCCTGAGGCATTATCTCTTACTCAGAAAACTTGACCTAAATTAGTGACAGAAAGAGACAGGCAAAAACTCCAGTAATCATGGGTAATTGGCAGAACAATTCTTCAGCCTTTTGACTGAAGAGATACAAAATAGCATAATCATGGAATTGAAGCTAAACCACTAGAAAATATTTCTCATTATGTGAGTATCAAGCATTTATCTCTAACGTTGTCAAAAACTCAGCTTCTTCTGGACTACTCCTCAGATAATTAAAGGGCATAATCTGAATTCTCCAGGCACTTTTTTTGGCCAAAGTACAAATTTCTCCATTTGCAATTGAATCCGAAAGAAATTCCATCTGGGGTACATGCAAAGTCTCATCTTTGCCTAGTGGCATCTCCATTTCTGTTTTCAGGCTGTGTACAAGATAAAAATGCAGCTCCTTTGCTTCAATAGTAGAATTTTATGCTTTGATGTTTCAGATTTGCTGACTCAGATCTTAGTTTCTCGTTTAGAGGCTTTTAGGCACCAGATCAGTAATTATTGGGTCAGAACTACCTTGTGAGGAGTGTGTGGGTGTGTGGAGTGGGAAGGGATGGGTCAAACACCAGGGAGGTGGGGTGGTGCCATATCCCTCATGGCAGCCCCTGGAGCCCACGTGGGAAGCCCTGGAGTAGCTGTCAGTCACAAACAGCCCAGGAAAACTATACCACACCACTTGTCCTGGAGCCCCTAAGCCAGCTCAGATTGGCAGGGACAGTGATAACACTGCCCCTCACCCTGGCCTGGAACCTCAGAGTGGCCAGGGGGTCAGAGGCCTCACCTGGAGGGTTTGGCCATAGGGACCAGAGCAGATAAAACCACAGACGTGTGTTTGCTTCATGTTGCAGCCCTGCCATTGAACTTGAGAGCTGGTCTTCTATAAAGTTGTCTTATCTGTCTCTCCCTCTTTCTCCTCCTCTCTTCTTGCTCCCTCTGCTTCTCTTTCTTTACTCCTTTCTTGATGCTTAGGGTGGCTTAGAGCTGGAGGGATTGGATCTTGACTTAAGAGTTGTGAATTTATTGGATCTTGACTTAAGGGTTGTGGACTGATTGGATTTTGACATAAGGGTTGTGGGTTAATAGTATATGCTGAGTCAGTATTGTGGTGGAACATTTTTGTCTAGCCTGTGTGATGTCCCTTTGACCAAGTTCCCTTATTTACTCTCCTAAATTAATAAAGAAATGTCTTGGGAACAAGTCCGTGGCTTATTCTCTTGATGCTATCTTGAGATATTAAAGAACTCTAGATATATAAAATAAAACTCCTAGCCAAGTCTGTGAGCTGGCAGCTTCCGGGACTGGAGTCTTACACAGGGTTGTGATTTATATGAAAGCCTGTGCTCTGATAGACTCTGGACATGTTAATTTATGTCGCCAAAGCGTTTTGGAAATCCTCTTTGTAATACCAGAAGGTTCATCATGGTGCACACATACACACACGTGTTGGGACACAGACCTGGAGGCACAGTTGTATGTTAAAGGGTTAACCTGTGAAACTGAAAGTCAGACTTTGCAATATATAATGTTACTATTTGAAACTTTTGCAAAAGCTTTTTGTAGCAGTTGGCAGGGAGAAGAGTTCAAGGTCTCCACCACATTCAAATCTCAATCAACTCTTGTTTTTTAAAAGCATCTGAATGTCAGTCTCTGTATTAATTACCTATTTTCGACAGACAAGATTTTACTACGTATTTGTATATTTAAAAATGAAGTGGTCAAAGTTTATATGACAATTTTAGGGGGCATGTATCATGACCCTTATAATGAAGAATTTTTGCCATGGAATTAAGGAGAGAATTTTTAAAACATTTTTATTTTACATGTGAGTCTTTTGGATAATTCATTTAGTTGTGTCCTAAAGAAAACCCAATAGTGAAAAGGAACTCAGTAAAGCTGAGTTAGTATTAAGTAGTTTGTAAAATTACTGGTAACTGGTTACATCTTAAACAAAGACACATTATTTAGGTACATGCAATTCAGAGTCTCCCTTAAAGCTCCAATATTCCTAGGGATGAAAAATATTGACTTCTTTTCTTCAAGACAACTCTGTACAATATTTACTGGTTGATTTAAGATGGCAATTGACTACAGCAAAATAAAATTAATAGAAAAACTTTCATGAAATGTTTCTGATAGTGGAACTTTCTGTGCTATAGGTAACTGCATTCTCAAGCATTTTAGAAGGAAATCTACAGCTCCCTTGTCCAAATAATTTCTAATTTTGCTTTCATCGAATAGTGTTTTTAAGAGTGGGAAAAAAAAAAAAGAAAAAACAAAACTGATCTCTCAGCAAGGTGAGATTCCAGTACCATTGAGATCAATGGCAAAAGTCTCACTGATATCACAGGAATCATGCCCTGTCTGGTGGTGATTTTTCTGTAGTATACAATGAATTGTTAGAGAATAAATACCCTCTCAGTGCATTAGAGAGGTCCTTTAAAAGGCAGAAAATAATTTTGCCTTTGTTTTCTTTCAACTTCTACACTTCATTCCTGTTTCCTTCTTAGGGAAAATATAACCAGTGCTCCTGGTGATGCAATGCTTTGTAGACAAGGTGAATATTCAGGCGAATATTCAGCTTGAAGTTCCACAGAACAGGTTCAGCTTCCTCTGCTAATTTCAGAAAAATCTCTTATTTGTCATTTGGAATAGGCCACTAGAAGACTTAATTCACTTCATATTTAATTAACTTTTTTATTATTATTATTATTAGTTGGAATTTTAATAAGGCTTCCAGAAAGCCATGAAGAACTAGGCATTTTCCAAAGCAAATTTTGAGAGGATTTTTGCCTGAGAGAATTCCTTGCTGCTTCTTGCACAGGAGATGGAATGGCTGAGTTACTGTGTAGTTCTTCATGAAGATGAAATATCTTCACCTTTCAAAAGCAAATTCCTCCCTAATATTTTCCTCACTGTCTACACCCAAACAGAGACCAAAAAATTGAGAAGGTGATATTACATGTCTTTATAACACTCCTAAGACCTATTCTCAGGTACCACCTGCAGTCACAAGTAATTTTTTTTTAAAAAGTCTCCTTAAAAATCCAAATACTAGACTGAATCCTGGTAAAGTTAAGGAACTCAATCTTTTTATCTGTTCAGAAGACTAAACCATGGTGACATACCTGCAGAAAGATCTTCAATCCATTGAAAAATGCAAAATAAAAATTCCTGGTCAAGTATTACAGATGAACAATTTTAATTAAAAAACCAAATCACTAAGTTGTATCATTGCAGCAATGTGAACCCAGCAAATATTTGTCTTTGTGTTTAGCCTTTTCCTCTAGTTAGAAGATTAATTAAGTTATAAATTGAAGGAAAGAATAAGTAGATGATAACTATTATTTGGTTATATAAAAGCCCATGCTAGATAATCTAATGATCCACTCTGGATTAAAAGAAAAAACAATCCATACATAATGTTAGCATTCATTAGCATGAAAAAAAATGTCTAGGTACTGCATATTAATGGACTAGTGATAACATTCACATGGATATAAGTTCCTTCAGAATATACAAGTAGCCAACTTGAACAGCATGACAAATAAAAAAACAAACAAACAAGAAAAACCCTGCATGTTTATCACAATCAGGATTAGATTTCCATATGTAGTTCTTCTTTTGTTTCTGCAAAGTTAAATTAAAGGTTAAGGTAAGTTTCTTTTTTAGTAAAATAAGTAAATTCTCAATTTCTGAAAGTAGCCAAGTTCTAGTTATCAACCTATGTCACTTCCTGATTTATTGAAATGGTCAACAAACTAAATATATTTTGCTCAATATGTTCAATTTTTATTCCTTTTTTTCCCTTTAATTATTTTAGGTTATTAAAAATGGTAGCATTAGAAAAATCTTATTTTCTTGTCACAGCTCTTCATGTCTGCTTTTTGTTAGATTAATGTCATTTACTTAGTTTTTTTTCTAGTGAGCAGTTGTAGGGGTAACTAAAACTCATAGTCAGAAGAGCTGTATTTACATTTCCAAATATTTGGGGAAGCTTTACCTGGAAGGGTAACAGAGCTTCTCTGTCGTGGCTGGGCTTCTAATGTGGGTGGATATATCACACACCCATATTCTGAGCAAAACCTGCCAATAAGTAGTCAGCTTATATCTGTCAGTCTTAGCACTTTCTTCCTTGTGTGCAGATCTTGTGCAGAGAAGGGCTGTTGAATCACTCCAACGTGCTGAGAACAAATAATCAGCATTTATTTTATTCTCTCTGCTCTTCCAGTTATCCTTAAGTCTGTAGCTTTTCTTCAAGACAGACTTTTCTTATGTACCAATAAATAAACATATCAAGTGGTTATCTCCTGCATTACGACTGGACAGAGACTGATTTTATTCAAGTGAAATTGAATCATGTGAACTGTGCTGAGGCATTTTAGTCCCTTTTGTTCACGGTCTGTGAAGCTACTGGTGATCTGAAAAACTGGCACTTACAGACTGGATGAATACCTTGAGATGCCATTTCTTCAGAAAATGAAACAAAATATGTGACAGGAAAGCACGTAAGATTCTGACAAATGAAAGAAAGGATGAAAAAGCTGAAATAGAAGAAAAAACCTCATGACAAAGGATCATCCTGAAAAAAAAAGAAAGAAAAACTAAAACAAAATAAAAATTAAAAAAAAAAACCACAACCCAACTATTAGAAAACTATCTGAAATGACTGATGATTATGAGCAGGAGCAGACAGATATACACCCTCAAGGAGTTCAGCTGTCAAGGGAGCACCCTCGAAACGTCCACATCATGGGCTAGGCTGTGTCTCATTCATGCTGTGCCAGTACCTTCATGTCCCACAGGAGCACAGCAGCACAGAGGGTGAGGGAAGGCTGGGGAGTAATCTGCAGAAACTCTCAGGAGAGTAACTGAAATGACAAAAAAGATACCACTTAGGAGGTACAACCAAGGGAGGGCTCACCCCACAGCAGAACCCAAGCCTCTGCTGCAGCTTTGCAGCATGCTTTATGAACACACAGGCAAGGCCCTAAGTTAATTTAAGGTGCTTGAAATGTTTCTACATATTGGACCAACACAGCGCAACATGTACAGTAAACAACCCTCCACCACAGTGAGGAGGCAGGTGGTTAAATCAGGGCTTCATGTCACATGCAGGTTGCTGAAAGGTCCAGCACACCCCGTGTCTTGTCTCCGCTCCCTCCTCACGGTGGCTAGCTTGCCCATGACCAACTCATAGCACAAAAAGTAACTTCAGACCTTTGTGTTTCAGCTCAGGGTTCTCTGTAAACCTCTTTTGTATCACTTTGTTGGTCACAGTGCTGGATTTTGTCCTTGCTCTTTCAGCTCCAATACGTCTTCTGAAAATCTGAAGAGTTTCATCACTGGAGCACTTAATCACATTAGCATATGACAATGAGCACACTTACAATTTGTGGAAACCGATAAAGCTCTTTGGGCTCCTCTGCCTGGGATTTGACCTTGCATGTTTCTGAATCTCCTTCTGAGTACTGAGGGTTTTTATAGCGCAGAGCCCAGGGAAGCACCAACTTTGAAGTCTTCTGAGTACCTCAGTCACACTTCAGCTGTAAATAATTGCCTTCCCATCAGTATTTATGTTTGTCTGGAGTTTTAGTCACAGAGGTCATATTTTGCAGTCAGCAAGCAAACACTACTTGTCTTACACTAATTGTCTTATCTCTCTGGTTGGCAGAATCCCCCACAGGGCCTCTAGCAGACAGTCAGGTAGGGAACAGGGATGAAGGAATAAAGGGTATAAATAATATGTCTTGGAGAACAGGGTCATTGTAGAAAAGCCTTACATTAAAAAGGGTGTTTAATTGCATACAGTGCTTATGTAGGTCCTTTCATCCCATATAAATTTGGACAGTGCATGTGTACCAAGCTAGAATTCCCTATAAATATACGCAAAACCACCTCGTTGTTTTTCTAAAGACATCTTCAGTTTATTTACCAGAATCTTGAAGATGGTGGACTTATAATAAGCAGAAAGTACTGCTGGCCACTTCAGTATATTTCATTTTTTTTATTATTTCTGTCAGGTATTTTTTGCAAACTGTCATCTATTGCATTATGCCTGGGCTTGTAATGTTTGAATGTTCAGATGCTATTAATGTTTTCTCAGATCCTGGATTCCTCAAGTACCTAGTAAATTACAAATAACTAACATTATTGAGGAGTCATGTGACATGCACTATCCGAATTAGCTTTCAAAACTGAAGAAACAATTAATTTGTACTTCCTTTAAGTTTTTTTACTGCCTTTAGAGTGCTTTACAGATGCAAACTTACAATGAATGCTGTGACATGCACTACTTAATACCAGGGCCTAGTTTTTTCTGTGCATGTTCAATTTTAAGCTGTTTTCATACCGCTTTCAAAGTCAGAATCTGATCAAGAGCACATTTTTATTTCTGCAAAGTTCATTTCTTTTGGCAGCTAGAGAATGTAATTTCCTTTAAAAATGGTTGAGAAGTCCCCTCCCCTCTTCCCCTGTCTCCTACACATTCAAAACATTCCAATTTTTTTTCCACAATTCTCTCTATAGAAAATATTATATTGGTACTCTTTGGCAGTGGTGTAGTCAACATACTGATTTAAACAGAGACAGTAAAGTAAAAGTACGTGGGAAGTTGGACTTATTGATTTTTTTTCTCTTTAAATGAGACATTTTATGAGTCAAATGATTTTATTGAAAGTCCATATTATCTAGCTTAAGTAGCAGAGGAATTCTTGTTGGTACCAAAACACAAAATTAAATGTAATTTTTTATATTCCTTCCAAGCTGTAAATGTTGTTTTGTGTTTGTTATCAAGGTAAGACTCTTTTCCTCTAGTAGCCATTCCATGCTCTTTTAATCCTAGAATCTTAAGGGGAGTTTCACTTTTGGCTGCTATTAATACTATCTGTTTTCCAGAACCAGATGGGATCTCTCCAGAGGGAGTTTAAATCCAAACTGCTGTGGATACTGCAGGAGCTGCCAAACCTCACAACCTCCAGGACCTGTGTGCCTGTGTGTTTGTTGACAATTTGCATGTAATTTGTTATTTCTTTTACACTTTTACCACATTTTTGGTCCTTAGACAAATAACAATGAACCAGCTGCTCTCAGATGGCTTATAGCTCTATATAAATAACTAAAAAAGGCAGACACTAGTGAAAGAAAAGGATTAAGGTTATTCAGCTCTCTTACATTTTTACCAGTATTACACCATTTGTCATGATCCTGAAAAAAATGAGTGTGCATTTCAAAGTCTTTTAAAGAAACAAGCAATAAAAACAGACTACAAAAGGGGCAGAACAGTTTGATTTTTAAACTGGTACTAAATCTCTTGTGTCAGGTCAGCTCAATAGTAAGATCCCTATGGATATTGTGTCACAGTGTCTGATAAGACCTGCATTTTTGTTTGGTTATGTTATTCACTGTGAGCCACACTCTCTTGCTTCCCATTTTGCATTATGTGGCTTGTCCAGGGGAGATTTTGCAGACTCCAGAGAAGGCACAGTTCATACAGGAGATTTGGGTCCTGCAAAGCATCAGCACATCAGATTACCTGACAACAGCTTTCATGAAGACAGTATAGCATCACAGCAAAACACGGCTTAGTGCTGAACCACTTCAGAATTTTGGGTAAGGAGGATTTGTTTTTTCAAGCAACTCACAATTAAGTAATTAAATAGTTCATCAATGTTTTCCTGTTGTAAAAATACGTATTCCTGATAAAACAAAATTTTTTGAACACACAGTAGGAAATTCAGGTATGAGGTAAAGAAATTACAAGGTAGGACAGAAAATAAGCAACACATTATGCTTTTGGTGAGAGAGAAGATATGCTCTTTGGTAAGTGTGACAGACTCTTACTTGCAAGTCAAGATAGCACTAAGTTTACAAAATCTTCTGGGATTGCCCTCACAGTTTAAACCTCCTGGCTGTTCAGTTGGATGGATGTGTCATTAAAACTATCAACCATTTCAAACCCTCTAGCAGTCTCCTGCACACCTTCTGAATTGTGAGCAGAGGAAGAGGACAGGTAAACACGCCTCATTTTCATTTGGATACCAGACATATTCATAGCAGGCAACATCTGCCTCCCAGATTGACTTGCTGGTAGGGACACAGCAGATGTGGGGTTTGATTTCTGGAGGGGTTCTTTCCCATGTAAGCAGAGCACAATTTTCTTTGTATGCATTTATTCTTACACATTCTGTGCTTTGTGTGTCCTTTTTTGTGGTGGTGCAACCTGCCTGTTTCAGGCAAAAAGGGTCTGATTGAAGAAGCAGGAATTTACACAGCTGTCCCACCACAGCAGAGACCTGCAGAGGTAGATGTGGCAACGGGAACATGCAGAGGGAAGGTGTGTACATTCAGGAAAACCCACTGATTTCTTTAGTTACTCTCCCATGTAACTTGGGTAGTAAACTTAAAACCAGTGGACGAGTGGCAGATCTAAGAGAATCAAATTGTCACTGGCTGAATTCATGTTGCAGGGTAGTTGAAATGAAAGAAAAAGTATAACAATTTCCTAGAGTATTAGGCAATGAACAATTAGATATCCAGTTCAGGTCTCCATCTAATTCTAGTTGATGGCTGTACTGGCCAGCGGAAATGCATTATTTTTAAGGTATAATTTATTGTGATATACAACCCTTAAATCAGATGTTAGTGGTAGATGAACTTTGTGACAGTTTTTATTTTATTTCTCTATCATGCTACATTTTTCTTGTTGTACAGACAGTGTTTTGATTTAAACAACATTTTTTTACATTTAAAATCCTTAGGTAAACGAACTAAGATTAAGCAGAATACAGAGAGTTGTCACCACTCAGTTCCTTGCTCTCTGAAACAGCGCAAACAAGTCTGGCAGATATTACCAGTGTCTTTGCACCTTTTTCACAGACCCTGCATTCAAACAACAACAAACACAAATTGCAACACACATCCAAAACTGAGCTAGGATGAAGAAGGTCCACAAGAGGAGAGCGGTTAGAAAAAGTAGTGAAAATGCAATCACACTTTTTCAAGTTTCAAAACAGAATATGGCTCACAGCTACTCCTCTTCATGGGAATCTCGATATTGAACATCTAATTATCTTAAAGTGTACATATGGCAGTGTGGTATGCAATGCTCAATTTTCTGATTATCCCAAAATGGCATTGTAAATTAAAAAAAATTAAACTGAATGGTTCGTTTAATAACAAGACTGGTACCCAGATGAGTTCTTTAATGAACTACATTATTTCTGTGTTCAAGTTCAATTTCACAAAGTGTTTTTTAAAATAAGTCTCACAGTGAGACTGATTTGGATTGTATACACATGCATCCAGCGAGTAAAAGGAATCTCAAAAAATTCTGTGAACTAAAAGATGGCAGAACAGGCTTTCCATGCTTATTTTCTTTCATGATCTTTGCTATTCACTCATCTGTCCCCCTATTTTCAATAAGTGACCATAAACATAAAAAATAGAGATTTTCTGATGTTTCTTTTTAGTTAAAAAAAAAATTAAAATTTCTGCTAATTCTTTCAGGTTTTGTGAAGTATTCACAGTAGTGTTACTGTGCTGCAGTATCAGCAGCCAGTCAAATGTGAATTTTAGGATTTGCTAAAATATGTCCTATGCATCCATACTTTGGGGTTTGTTTCTTCCAGATATAACTGCAGTTCTTTGCAATTATATTTTCTTTCTTCCTTCTTCTAGGTTTCTTTTATTGTAACCTAGAAATGAGTTGTCTTTGACAGGAAAGTAACTCCAAAGGTTATTTCTTCCAAGCCTTTTGGGTTTTTTTTTCTTGGTCCTTTGACTAAATACAGGAAAATGAGTAGTTTTTATTTTGAACCAGCAAAATTATGACGAGGTGCTTTTATTTCCACCTCTGTATGCTTACTGAAAAAAAAATAAAGTTAGATATTTCTGATGGGAACCATAAAATACAAGATTGATTTCATTGAAAGTCCACTGAGAGTTGTGCTGAACAAGAGGCTCACAGATGAAGAGGGGAGGAACCTTTATCATGCAGGCTCAGAGCTCATGCTGGTAGGAGCTCACTGGCTCCGAGGAGGAAAGGAGTGCATGTAATGACCTTCTGAAGCGGGACCTTGCATGATATTTTGCTAACATTTCTCTGTAAGAGAAGAAGCCACTTAGTGTGACTATTTACTGCTCAATGTTATGTAAAGGAGAGGCTGTTCCTAAAACAAAACTTTTTCTCTATGGAATTGTAGTTTGACAGTGAAATAAATGGCTTCTTATTAAGTGGTGCTCAAACAGCTTAGTTTCTGAGGCCTGAACAGAATTTCTGAGACTAGAAATGCTTTGCAATTTTACCCTCTTTTTCTTTATGCTGTAATCTCAGATGTCAGGTATGGACATGAAGAGATGTATTTTATTCGCACCGATTCTCAGAATAGTGTAATTCACAGAATGCACAGCCTGAGAAGTAGACTCTGAAATGAAAGAAGGCTTCTCATGTCATGATGAAATAAGATGAGGACATGGTCGTGTAATTTCTCTTCTGCACAGATAAGTTAGTTTCAGAGCCAATAAGTGACAAAGCTCCAGTTTCGCTGATTTTCCCCATAACCCCTCAGAGAATCATAGAAATGAAAGCAGAACAGTCAGTCCCTGACATTTAGATAGATGGACTAGAGAACCAAAAGCAAGATAACTGGCATTATTTGCAGGACTAGAATATTTTGCAGCAGTGATCTGAAATGTTATATAGCAGCAAATGTGCAGCCATGTTCAAGCATCTTACTACAAATTATTATAGCAATTAGGAAAAGCATCCAAAGTAATAAAGACTTATTTGGTTGAGTAGTGAGTTCCAGTTCCCACCCTTTCTCCCACCTTCCTCCGAAAGTTTCAAACTCACTGACAAATTTCAGTCACAATTGATAGAGAGGGGCAGAACTGAGAGAAACTGCAGTGCTGCAAGTTTCTGACAAATGAAGGAAAAGATTCAAGTGAGTTTTTTCAACAGAAGGTTGAAATCTGTGCCATATGTTCAGCTATGTTACCTAGCTAGAACCTATAAGAGATGGTGCCAAAGGAAATGAGGCCCTGAAAAATCTCTGCTTACTGTAGGCATGTTTTTTAATGGTTTGGGTTGCTTTTTCCCCAGTGAAGAGGTATCTTCTTAGTAAAAGTGATACAATTTTTTTTTTTCTTAAATGGCTTTATTTTCCTGGCTGTCTTGAATCAAGTTATTATAGTTACTATCATTGATTCTTCTTGTTGCTTACTAAAGATTGTCTCCCAAACTCGCTCTTACCCCTTCAAAAGCTGGAAGCTGCTAGTATACAAAGTTATTCTTCTCTTGGGCATCTCTTTGTAAGCAACCAACAATTAATTAGGCTCTCACATGAGGACAGAAGAAAATGTAAACACAACACTCTAATCAGCAGAAGGGAGGGCTTTCAGAAGAAGCACCAGGGAATTCACTTTCTTATCCATTTGGCTGTATTCAGAACACAGTGTGCAATTTCCAGTTCAAAGGGCCTTTGTTTTATCAGCTAGACCAAGTCAAGTGACATGGCAAGAATTGTAGGGAGAAAATTCGTGCTCCCACAGCTCAACTGGTGTTGAAGCTGAACAGAAACATGGGGGACAATAAAAAGAGTTTTTTCAAGTACATTAATGGCAATAGGCAGTATAGAAATATCATTGGCCCATTACAGGATGAGAATGGTCACCTCACAAACAGGGACAGAGACAAGGCAGAGGTGTTTAATGTTTTCTTTGCCTCTGTCTTCAACATGGATGATGGACTGAGGGGGTCCACCATCACCATGACTGTGAAAATTATCAACTCCAAGTTGACCCTGAAGGTGTGAAAGATCTGTTGCTCCAACTACATCCCTACAAATCTCTAGGTCTTGATGGGATTAATCCAAGAATCCTCAAAGAGCTGGTTGATGTCATTGCAAAACCTCTCACAATGATTTTTGAGAAGTCTTGGGAATCTGGAGAGGTCCCAGCTGACTGGAAGCTGGCAAACATTCCTGATTTTCAAGGGCAAGAAGGAGGACCCAGGAAATACAGGCCTGTCAGTCTCACTTCAGTGCCTGGTAAAGTTATGGAAAAGATTATTCTGGGAGGTATTGAAAAATGCCTGAAAGACAAGACAGTCATTGGTCACAGCCAGCACAGCTTCATGACAGGAATGTCCTGCTTATCCAACCTGGTTTTCTTTTATGACAAGGTAACCCACACAGCTGATCAAGGGAAGCCAGGTGATGTCACCTTTTTGGATTTCAGTAAAGCTTTCAACACTGTCTCTCCCAGAGTACTTCTGGACAAACTCTCCAGCCCACAGCTGGATAAACACATCATGTGGTGGGTCAGCAATTGGCTCGTGCGTGGAGCCCAGAGGGTAATAGTGAATGGGGTGATGTCAGACTGGAGACCTGTCACTGGTGGGGTTCCACGGGGCTCCATCTTGGGCCCTGTGCTCTCCAATACCTTCACGAATGACTTGGATACAGGACTGGAAGGGATATTAAACAAGTTTGCAGACAACACAAAACTGTGAGGAGCTGTTGACTCCCTCGAAGACAGGGAGGTCCTGCAGAGAGACCTCGACAAATTAGAGAGCTGGGCAATACCTACTATATCAAGTTCAACAAGGGGAAGTGAGGGATTCTGCACCTGGGACAGACAGAGTAGGGAATGAGATGCTGGAAAGCAGTGCTAGAAAAGAGATCAGGGGGTCCTGGTTGACAGCAAGTTGAATGTGAGTCAGCAGTGCCCCGGCAGCCAGGAAGGGTCAACCCTGTCCTGAGGGGCATCAGGCAAAGCATCACCAGATGGTGGAGGGAGGGGATTGTCCCGCTCTGCTCTGCACTGGGTTGTCCTCACCCTGAATATTGTGGCAGTTTGGGGCACTGCAATATAAGAAAGACATTAAGCTGTTAGAGAGCATCCAAAGCAGGGCAATGAAGATGGTGAAGGACCTTGAGGAGAAGCTGTGTGAGGAGCAGCTGAGGGCACTTGGTCTGTTCAGCCTGGAGAAGAGGAAGCTGAGGGGAGACCTCATCGCAACTTCCTATGAGGGGAAGAGGAGAGGCAGACACTGAACTCTTCTCTGTGGTGACCAGGGACAGGACCTGAGTGAATGGCCTGAAGCTGAGTCAGGGGAGGCTTAGGCTGGATATTAGAAAGAGGTTCTTCACCCAGATTTGGCACTGCTGCCTTGTACACTTCCACTCCCTGGAAGGTCCCCTCAGTTACTTCTCTGCAGTTTGGCAATCAGTCACAAAATTCCCCTTACCCATCTGCAAAATCTAGCCACCTCACAGTGCTCATGATAAGTTTTGTCAGCTTCTGACTGTTATCATCACAGCCAGCAATTTTCTGAGTCATGTCCTGTGGCATCTCATGCTCTGTTCAATTATATTACCCTCGGGTCAGCACCTATTCATTTGCTTGCAATCCTAACAGCATACATAACCCTAAAGATAGATATCTACCAAGGCCTATCAGTACAGATACAAATCTTACCATCAACTAAAACATCCATCACTGATGCCTGCACTTTGGTGATCTCCTCATCTGACAGCACTGTGAATTTGCATGGGGTGTAGCAGAATCTAATCAGCATCAAAATACTAGCCTTTTATTGCTCAGAAAAATGCAGAATCAGAAAGCCCTCACGAGGTTTTTCAAAGCTTTTATATTTCCACATACTTTTTTTTTTCCTGGAAGAAAATTCCTGGCTATTTCTGTCAAAGAAGGAATCTTCTTCCAGGTTACAGTGCAGTGTTCACGTGCTTCTGTTTTTTACATGCTCTTTACTAGATGAAAACTTCTCACTGATTGATTCTATACAGCATTAGGTAGCTCAAAGCTCTAGCACAAGGTAGACAAAAGTATTCTCCCATACTTACATTGTCTCAAATAATTTTCTATCTCAAGACTCTTCCATTGTCCTCTTTAATCCTTCATCTCATCCAAATTCAGTGCTAACAGCCCTAAAGAACATCTTAACAGAAGGTATTCAAGATGATTAGGAAGTGCAACATCCCTTCTTATGCAGGCAATAGTTAAAAAAAGTCAGCCGGAAAACTGAGACTAACTAGTTGTAATTGCTGCAACCAGGCATCCTGCCAGTTCCCTAACAGTAGTTTATGTTACATACTCTATATATAGCAACAAGGAGGAGGAATGGGAAAAGCTTAGATTTATCCTGTGTCAGTTCCTCAGCTGGTATGAATCAACAGAATGCCACCGACACATAAGGACCAAACTATCAGCCCTGCTCAGGAGAGGTTGTTTTCTGTCATCTGCAAGTATTCCCAGGAAGCATGGCTCATGGGGAGAAGCTTGTCTGACTTGCATTAAAAAAATGATTGAGGAAAACATTTAACATCTGTTTTGAGAGAGAATTCAATACCATGATGAGACCTGGGCTCTTCTCAAGAGATTTCTTTGGTGAGTGTATGCAGATTGATTGTCAGGCATCTTTGATCCTGTCTTAAAGTTGGCAGGTTTTTGCCTTGTCATGGTTTCAGCATAAAGACGTCAGACCCAGGAAGTTTGCAGGAGAAACTAAGATGTAGTTAGCACAAACCCTTTGACACCTGTTACCTCCACAGATGGTAAGCCATTGAAGAAAGTTCATAAGAAGCACTGAGATATCTGAGATCAATGAGTTGGAGAACTACCTTAACTAAAACCTGGAGTTTACTCTTAAGTAGAATAATACAATTTGTGCCTCCCTAAAGGCAAGGACTACTTCAGAAAAGCTGTTACCTGCTCTCCAACATGAGAGAAGAACCCTTAGGATATCTCTCGTAACTTATTTTGTCTCTCACACTCCCCTAGTTCCATTAAAACAGGGATCTTCTAGTTTGTTGTACCCTGGATATGCCAAAGAAAGTGAATTTATTGTGTGAGTGGCCTTGTAAGTGTTAAATTATACAGCTTATTTCTCAACTAACCAAAGAAGGAACCTCTTTTAGTCTAATTACAGCCAGTAATTCTACTCTCTGCTGTTTGTGTAATTCACTAACATTCCTCTCGGAACTAGAACAGAAACTGTTTCTACTGCAGAGAAATCAACAAATTAATTTAAAAGCAATGCAGGTTGTAGACCACTTTGAAGTGGGAATACGCTGGCCAATGTCAAAAGAGCTTGAAAGAAAGTTCCTGCATTGTGCTGCAATTGAACAGTTTTAGAAACTGTGTAATTAGCTATTACTATTTTGAAAGAAGGCTTACACATGCAGAGTTATAGGGAGGTGAGATGTTAAATTTGTTTCCAGCTCCTATCAAGTGTTTCAGTGAGACCCCCTCTACCCTCTGTTTGGGAGTCAGTGCTGTCAGGGCTGTGCCTCTGGGATGTATGCCATGTGGCAAAGTATAAACACACCTATTTTTTAGGCTGACAGTTTCTCACCTTCTACAAGCAGTAAATTAATCATGAGGATTTAATTGGACTTGGCCATATGACTGTGAGGATAGTTCCATTCTTAGCAATAAAGAAATGGCAGACCAATCCATTAGATGTATTGCTGGTATTTCAGTCACAATTTAAGTCAATGTTGAGCTCGGTCTCTTCCTCTTCTTATTATCCCTACAGTCATTTGTGTCAGCAGTATCCAAGGATACCTATATTTGCAAGGAATTATGAGCTTCATTATTTTTCTTCATTCACCATCACACAGCGGGAAATTTATATTAAGCATAATCTACACTAAACTCTACCACTCAGAAGCAGAACAGTTGTACGCACATTAATAATATGATTATATATATATAAATCTGAATATACTTAGTCAAAATACACAGTCTCCTAGAGTGTTGTATGAAAAGCAGGTATTGGCATAGTTAGTGCCATAGCTTATGGGGCTTATATGAGTTTAAGTAAATTTAGTGAATTTAGTGGAAGCATCTTTTGAGCAGGCAGGCAGGTGAGTCCCTGCTCAGCGCAGCAGGTGAGTCCCAATGAGGTGTCAGCAGAACACATCACAAGTTTATATCAAGAAATTAACACACCTGAGACCCAGATGTCATTTAAGCCTAAGGAAAGAGCAGCACACTTCATTGCACAGGAAGAGAGGAGCAAACCACGGTACACTGACTAGCATCAAATTATTTCCCCCTTCAACTGCCTCGTTTCTCTTGGTTGGGGCTGAAAGTGAGATTACAGCTATTTGCTGTTGCCTTGAACTGGAAGGGGCAGAATGTCTGTCTCGACTTGCACCACAAATGAAAAAAGCAAGTGAACTGAGGAATAAAGTTGCTGCAGGTTAAGAGTGAAAATTACTATCACAAACTTTTTAATTCATGGCACATCTTCTCCTTATCTGTTCAACTACATGCTAGACCTGCTGCCAGGCTCACTGCATTTTTGCTTTCGATCAGTGCATCCAGGGATGCTCCTCTTTAGACCCTTGTATGTTTGTTCTTTAGGTCACACCAAACCCATGAACAGCTTTCCCAGAGGTGGGACCAGGTTCCTAAGGTCTCCAAGCTGAGCTGCTCCCAACCCCAAATCTCCTTTCCTTTCTGCCTAGTATATCCTCTGTCCCTTGGCAATTCTTTATTCTGACATTCTGGAACCTCTCCACTGCTGTCTTAGTCCCATTTCACAAGTTATGCAGGGCAGTCTGTGCCATGATTAACAAACACCTCAAGTAGGCAAAAGTCAAGACGTCTGCAGTCCCTAAGGTCTAGTTCCTTATTTAGCCCTTGGGTCTTTTCTCTCTGTCCTCATTGCCTGAGTCCTGAAGGATGCTCTCCTATGAGTTCTGCAAACCAAAGCAGAGTGTTAGCACTTGAGTGTTCTTTGACCCTCCTGCGTTAGCAGCTGTTAAACATCAACTGGTGCATGCCAATAGGGTTATCTTCTCAGCAGACTTCTTCAGCCTCCACCAAACATGTAACTAGTGCCTCCCTACTTTCCTGAGCTTCATACCTCCCTGGAGAGGTCACCCAAGGACATCATCTGCTGCTCAGTCTCATTGTTCAGGAAAGCAAGTCCAGAAGGGGTTTCAAACAAAAAAAAAGTCTCTAGCGAGATAAGGAGTAAGGTACTGTGAATCACAAACATACCTATTCCTCTGAAGGTTTTAGTTTTTAGTTTTTAAAGAACATTCTAACTTCGCTGCTTTTCCTAATCTGTTACCTGATTCACTTTTTCTTTATTCAGGCTTGTTCCTCAAGAGTACTTTAGAGTCAAATAGATGTCTTCTGGGTTTTCTGTATGCAACATATTCATTACAAAAACAGCAGAGAGACACTGAGGCTAATTATTTAGTAGGGAGCAACTCCATGTGGTATGCACTAGAGTATTGGATTCAGATACAGAAATTCTGAGGACTCTTAATCGGTGTGACTAAGTCTTTTGCATGACTAAGACTTCTGTCATGCACATTTTAAGATTAGGGTGGTGATATTAGCTTAAAGAATTTGAAAGCTGAAGAGAAAGTTTGGAAATAATTAAGTGGCATCATTCATTGGATTTACTCACATCTTACAGCAGAGAATTCTGTAGCAAAATTTAACTTGAAGTATTTCTATCCAATCTGATGGGAAAGAGGAAAAAAAAAAAAAAAAAAAAACCAGAAAGTTTTACTGCTTTAACTGTGTGCTATCAAACTGCAGTGAGCCAGATAATTTGACTACAAGATTGCTCTAATAGAAGAGAGGTCTGATTTTTCCAGATATGTCAGAACCAAAAAACTCAGATATTGCGAGATCACCAAAGACAAGTATATTAAATGCTTAAATGAGAAATATATGTTAAACATTCTTAAACTCCCACCACTAAATTAAACACAAATCTCAGCCAAGAAAATAATTAAGCAGCGGTGTAGGAACTGCAGAGCTGATATCCTCTTCCTCTTTTACTTCAACTACAGAATAACCTCAATATTCTCCTTTCTATATATGACTTTCCATTAGATATTTTTTTCCCAGACCAAAAATGCCATAGGTATATCTCACAACAGTTCTTCAATCCCACTTAGTACTGGAACATTTCTATTCAATTCTCTTGTTTATGCTTTTATATGCAGGACATATTTGTATTAGAAAAACAAAGTCACAAGGGATCTAAGAGGCAACAAACTGCTGAACTTTCATTATCTGCCTTTAATTGCACATATGGTTTGTTGATAATGATTTCTCATTTCTTCCTCATTGAAAAAAGTAGGATGGAAAAATATTTTCTGATGGAAAAATATGCTTAAATATTAGGACAAAAAATAAAAGCCACACAGATGTAGACTATCAAAACAAAGTTGACCTTTATGAACAACCGTTTATTTTAAACCAGAATTAATAGCAATCAGCAAGTAATTTTTGGATTCTAGTCAAATAGTGAAATATCTACTAGTCCTTTGAAATGTTTCCTAGATATAGTGGTATTTATTTAATGTGAATATTTTTAGAAAGAACTTGTATTACTTTATTTCTAGGGGAGGGAAGGGTGTGTTGACCAGCACTCCCAGCTCCTGTTCTGCAGGGCTGATCCCCAACCACTCTTCTCGCAGTTCCTACTTGTGTCCAGAGTCACTGCATCACAGGCGCTTAATATGGCATTTGTACTTGTTAAATTTCATGCCATTGATTATTACCCAGTACTTCAATCTATCTAGACCTTTCTGCAAGGCCTCTCAACCCTCACGAGGTCAACAGCACCTTCCAATTTGATATCAACAGCAAGCTTGTTAATGGTACATTCAACTCCCTCATCTAGATTGTTGATAAATATACTGAGCAGAACTGGTCCTAGAATTGAGCTCTGAGGAACACTGCTGTTGGCCAGACACCAGCCAGATGTGTCTGATGAGTTAAATAGGACTTTAGCTCTGTGAACATGTGTTGAGTGTGTCTGATGATTGCATTGTTCTTTATATGCCTTTCAATAGTACCCAGTATAACTTTCTCCATACCTTTTTCAGGAACTAGGGTTGGACTCACAGGTCTGTAGTTCTTTGAATCTTCCCTCATGCTCTGTTTGTAGATTGCAATAATCTTAGTATCCCCTCCCAGGGAGCTGTAGAGAGCATTTAGGTTTCCCCTGAGCCTTCTCCAGGCAAATCAACTCCACCTCCCTCAGCTACTCATCACAGAAATTAGCCTCCAGATCCTTTATCAGCTTCATTGCCTTTCCATGGACAGGCTTCAGCACCTCAACATCTCTCTTGAAGTGTGGGGCCCAGACCTGGACACAGTACCTGAGGTGTGGCCTCACCAGTGCCAGGTACAGAGGGTCCCACCATAACATCCTCTAGCTCTGTCAGTACTCTGAGATGAAAGTGTTACCTCTTTTTTAATGGATCTGTGCCGAATGAACATTTGAGTAAGATGAATGAATCAGGTTATTATCAGCTGAGTGTATCGACCAGTGCATAACTGTTTGTCTCTGAGTTTGTTAAAAGAGTGTAAATTCCTTCCTGTGAACATACTATACAGACCAGTAATGAAAATCATTACTGGCCATGTAAGTCAACTGTATATGCTATGTAATATTAATAACTTGCCATGTAGTTTCAAATAAATTCAAATAAGTAAATTTTGTACGATGTATTAAATCCTTTAAGAGTTGAACATCTGAAAGAAACAGGACAGTACTGAATTCCAGCATACTATAAGCCCCATCCAGTGCTTTCTTTCCTTACTACCATCACTGAAACATTTAGATAGTATCTCTGATCTTCTCTGCATAATCACTCAAGCATCACAATCTATCCTTTAGCTCAGTGGCTACTACTGAATTATCCATGGAAAAGCATTTGTTTTCAAAGTGCTTAACTGCTCATCTCATAAGGACTAGGACTTTTCTTTTTTCTTTGTCACAGGAAGTTTTTTTCCTTCTCTCCTTGCATAAATTTATTTCATAGGTCTTGCAGTTTCTAGTTTTTCTTGGTATTAGATCCAAGTTGTAATGTCTGGAATCACTTATATTGTCCCTCCCTCAAGAACCAGGATGGTCTCATTTTTTCTGGGTAATTATCAGGTAGCAGTATGAGTATGGAAGTAGAAAACCCCGATATCCCTCTGTTACCAGCCACCTTCTATATATGTTTAAGAGCCAGTCTTATTTTTGTCCCATTTAACTGAATCCTTTCCTATTGACTTCATGGACATGTTGCAAGACCAAAGGCTACCCTCATAGAAGATACTGAATATGTAGTTAGGAAACCATGGAATTTCATTAATAGTATAGAAATATGTTCTTTATATATTCATATATGAGCTCTGTAAGTTCCCAATACAGTTCAGTGGACTTAAAAGCTTATATTTGTTCCTTCTCTAGTTTTCAGGTTCTCACAGAGTACAAATAATACATTCTTTTAATTTAGAGAGGAACTCCCTCCCTCCAAACATTTCTGATATTTTTCTCTTATTACCGCCAAAAAGGCTCAGGTTTTCTAGAATTTTTGTAAGATGTTTTAATTTCATGCTAAAATAAAATGCCCTTCATAATTTTGTTCTGGCATTCAAAGAATATCATAACATTACTATTTTTATATCTGTTAATTGGAGTAGGTTAATAGAAATATTACTGTTTCTGAGTCTTATTGAAAAAAGTAAAAAGTAATCTAATGAGAAGAAATTCACAGTAGTGTCTAATCCTGATCTTACTGCAATTTTGGACAAGAAAAGAAGTCACTAAAAAATGTTTAAATGCGGCTTAATTCTATGGGTGTATCTCTGCAAGGATGTCAAAATACATTATATTAATTTAAGGTTACTTCTACAGAGGAATGGACAAATCAAACAAGCATTTCTAGTGGCAGAAGGTATCCTGTTCATACAGCTTCATTATTTTTTTTTTTCACATCTTGCCTTTCTGACTTCACACTCTCCCATGCAGAAGATTCAGATATGTGAAAGCCTTTGGTTCTTTGCCTACTGATATGAGTGGTGGACAATTTCCCTTCTCTTAACTGGTGAAAGATTGGAGCCTTTACGTGTTGTTAGGATCAAGCAGAATAATTAGCCAATGGAAAGAATCAGAAGATTTTTATTTTTTTTTTTTTTAGGCAAGAGTAAAATGCTTTTTTGCACAGTTGACCTGATTTGTTCTACACATCCTGCCAGAAGGCTTAAGACACCTTCCCTTCTCCAATAAAGCTTAATGTGAAGCTTAGTTGAGAAGGGGGAACGAAAACAATAGGGTGCTGACATTATTTCTAAATACAGGAATGGTAAAACAGCTATCAGATTGTGGTGCACTGACCCATTTCCCGACACAACAAAAAGGGTTGCAAAATGAATAACATCCTGGAAAGTACTTCCAAGACTGATAGATCTGAACTGGTCTCCAAAGCTGTGAGAAAAACTTGATGAAGGCAACTGGTTTTATTTTTCTTATAATGATATGGGGAGAGTACAATTAGAATCCTCCCACTAGAGAAAAACTTGCAGCTGCACTGCAGCTCCATGACCATGATGGGCAGAAATGCAGAGATGACTCCTGGATTGCTTCTCAGGCTGGTTGCTATGAATCACACAAACCCAGTTTCTAGAGAAGGATGGAGGAGGTAAAGATGCCAGCTGGTTGTACTGAATGACATATGCTATTTCTGCTTACACTGTTTGCTCAAGGGGTTTTGGGGCAGGCCATCTGCACAAAAACAAAGGTTGTTCATGGTGAGCATGTGTATCCAGCATATGTGTCACTTCTATACTACCTAAAGAACTGGCAGGACCAAGGTGACTGAGCGACTTTGGGAGGGAAACAACAATTGCGTGAATTATGAAGAGATTAAAGACATAGGAAGAATAATTTACCTCACTAAAAACAAATGCAATACCATGGATTTCACTGTATTAATGGAATGATGACTTAATAGTTTAGAAAACAAGCTTAGGTATTTTTCTAATAAGCAGAAGTGTAGGGGGATAATATGAGTTTAGATGAACTACGGTTTGTATTCTGTAGCAGGTTCATGGTGTGTGGAAGACATTGGGATTAAGAGCCTGAAAATAATATCATAGCTCCCATTGAGAAAAAAGAAATGTACATTTATCTAACTCAATTTCAAATCCCCATCTTCTAGGAATAGGGCGCTACTATCCCTCCAAACAGAATGCAGATGCTTGATAAATTAGGTGAGGAAAATCTGAGGACAATTTACATCAGATGGACTTGAAAGCCATTTGATTCCTGTGTATTGTTTACTTGGTTATGTAGATGTTGTTTCTCATCTGGCCTCTTTTAACAGTTTCTTCCTATTTTCCTTTCCCTTGTGTCTATTCCAGGTACCATTGACTAAGCTTGAACAGTACTGCAAGCCGACTCGCTCAGCTTTGTCAAAACCCCAGTACCTTCCCCGCATGCCAGCTAACTAACATCTTAGAATCATAGACTTGTGGAACTCTTAAGATTGGAAAAGACCTCTAAGATCATTGGGTCCAACACTGCTAAGTCTACCAACAAACCATGTCCCTAAGTGCCACATCTATAAGTTTTTTTAATGCTTCCAGGGATGGCAATTCCAACAATTCCCAAGGCATTCTGTTCCAATGTCTGACCACCGTTTTAGTGAAAAAATTTTTTTCCTAACATCCAATCTAAACTTCCCTTGGTGATATTTGAGGCCATTTCCTCCTGTCCTATCACTTGTTGCCTGGGAGAAGAGACCAATCCCCACCTGGCTTCAACCTCCTTTCAAGGAGTTGTAGAGAGTGATAAGGTCTCCCTTGAGTCTCCTTTTCTCCAGCTGAAATAACCCCAGCTCCCTGAGCTACTCCTCATAGGAATTACTCTGTATATCCTCCATAGCCTTTCTCTGGACTCATTCCAGCACCTCAATGTCCTTCCTGAATTGTGAGGCCCAGAACTGGACACAGAACTCGATGTGCAGCCTCATCAGTACCACGTGCAGGGAAAGGATCCCTGCCCTGATCCTGCTGGCCACACTATTTCTGATATAGGCCAGGTTGCCACTGGCCTTCTCGGCCACGCAGGCACACTGATGGCTTGTGTCCAGCCGCTGTCAACCAGCACCCCCAGGTCCTTTGCCACTGGGTAGCTCTCCAGCTACTCTTACCCCAGCCTGTAGCACTGCATAGAGTTGTAGTGACCCAAGGGCAGGACCAGGCGCTTTGCCTTGTTGAACCTCATACCATTGGCTTTGGCCCATTGATCCAGATCCCTCTGCAGCAAATCCTACCCTCCAGCAAATCAACACTCCCACCCACCTTGTTGTTTGCAAAATGGCTGTTATTAAACAGAAATGACCCCAAAGAGAAGGGCATCTTGGTATATGACCATGTGATGCTGTGAGCAGAAATGCAAATTCTCTTTACTTTAAAATAACCATTTCGCAGCACAATTCTGATCTTCTTTCTCTTTCAGCCTCTGTTTTCTTCCACTGTACTCAAAGCATTTCTTAGTGTGGATATTACCTTGTTTCTTTCCATGACAGCTAATTTCTTCCTTTCTCATCCAGGAGAAGACACCTGAAATGTAGGGGTGAAGATTTTATGCTAAAACTGAGTTTTTTCTGCATCCACTGCATCCGCTGACTGTAGCAATTTTAAATACTAAATAATTGATTCTGGAGGTTACTAAAGGCAGAAGAAAACAGCTTCTCAAATGTAGCATCTTCAAAAGGAATTACATCCACAGAGGCCACCACTAATTCTGCTGTCATCACCTCAAACTGATCACTGTACTACTGTTTTACTTCTAACATAGTAAAAAGAAAAAGAAAAAAAATCACATTCAATGACTCAAAAAAAGAAAAAAGTTTGGGTTTCAAATTGCAGTCACTAAAAGTATGCATGGGCTCGCTGACTCTGTTTCAAAATTGTGACAAGTTTTTGAACTGGGAAACCAAAAAACTTTTTCTTTATTTAACTATTTGTCTCTTCATTTTATGGATATGAAAAATATTTAATCTGTAAAAATATTTTTATTAAAAATTCTAGAAATTTTAAAATAGTTATATCAAGCCATTTGAAAGTTCTCTTCCAGAATTACAAGAAACATTATTGTGCTGACTGTTACTACAAAAATGTTCAGACAGCTTTTTTGTGTGTTTTTAACAAAAATCCTAAGTCTAAACAGCAAAACTGATCCATTATTAAGAGTTATCTGAAGTCGGTATGACCTTCAGTTTTGTTTCCTAAAAACTACCATTTTCACTTCTTTAATTACAAGATTAATTTATTTTAAAAATCAGCTCCTTAGATAATGGGGAACTGTATATGTTTAAAATATACAGTTATTATTGTCACTAGTGTAGTTCAGGAGTGGTATATATTTATACAGGGAAGCTGGGTGTGATCATATTAAATGAATATATTTTGCACTTGATTATTCTTCTGTGTTTGTCATATAAATTGGAAGGAGGAAAATAATTTTCTCTGTTGGAGCATAAAACAAATTAGACATAATGGCACATAAAAAGCAAACCATAATCACCCTCTTGAAAACGAATGTGTTTTACAGGATATGTAGCCATTAAGCCAGTCACAACATTTTAAACCTACTCAGTTCAACACACCTGCAATCTATTCACTTTCCGATGGCAGCATTTTTTGAAGCTGGCACTGATAATTAAATAAATTGTACAGTGGAAATCCTAAACTCATCTTGCATGGCAGTGTGCCAGATTTTTCTTCCTTTGTCTTCAGTATTTCACTAGACATTTTTTGTTCACTCTGGTTTTTTTTATGGTATTTCCTTTAGAGATCAGGGGTGTTTTTATTTTTTGTTCTGAACACAATATTAACAGATGAGCTTAGAAATAGTCCATGGATGGGGTAGACATTATATTGTAGCTTAGCATGACCAAAGGGAGCAGGGAGCAAAGCTGAGGGTGACCAATATAAGCTGCTATGGTTGAATGCCGAGGAAAACATCGCTTCATACCATACTTCCAGAAATACTCTTTCTGTTAAATCAATTCATGGAAAAACACTGGAAAGATTTTCCCTGACAATTTTTTACAACCTTCCAGCTTCATTGAAACAGTTAAAGGGCAAGAATCTTTTTTCTTTCCTCCATTTACTTCCAACTACTAAAGGGCACGCTTTCACGTCACCTCTAGATGTTTCATGATAGCTTTTAACCACCATAAATGAGTTCTCATTCAGCTGATGACTGGGAGCACAGAAGAGATTTCTGTTACTGATCAGGCAAAGGTCTGTTTCTGGAAAGACCGTAGTCACCTTTATGCCCTGGAGCTCTCAGATACATTTTCACTTTTAAGCCCATGCCCAAGTGATTTGCAAAATAAGCAATATTAGTAAACATGCCTCCAAGAGTGAAATTTGGGCACCACTGGAGTTTTTCCACTTATAGCCAGAAGAGTCAGATTGCACCACAAGTGATCAGATATGGTGTTTTAGAATAAAACACTTACATTTTAGAAACTCTGTAGAGTATAACTGTGTTTATGGCTTTGGTGTCTGAAAATCCTGGGGGGTTTAAGAGCTTTAAGTATGGTAAATTACTTCAGTGGAATCGGTATTTACTTCTGGGAAATAGTCTCTAGGCACAACACTCCTAGGGACTGAATGAAGAATTCCTCTAACAAAAGGTCCACCTAAAGTCAGGAAGGATGAGGAAGCAACATCTAGATGGAAAGGTGGCTAATCTCTAATACGGTGTGTATGTTATCATGAAGTTACACTCGCACACCAAAAAAAAAAAAAAAAAGAGAAAAAAATAAGAAAAATAAAAAGTCACCCTGAAGCACAGATAACATGATCTATGCACAGCAGAGAAGAGGGATATTGAAATTGAAGTCAAAATCCTTAGTAAAATACTCTAGTGTCAGCACACAGGGAGTAGCACACCAGCAAAGAAGGGCTCCGAAATCCTTCTGATGTTATGGTTAACAGGTATTTTTCATGTTATTTAGTTTAAAGGTGATCACCTCCAGATAAAGAGATGTGACAGAACCTCTGCTGGTGGTACAGACAGATCAGACTCTCTATATGAGATTCTGGTAATCTCCTTATCCGATAAGAGATACAGAGAAAATCCTTCAAGGCTCAATGAAGAGGAGTTTCAGAAATATGAAGGTAAAGCGCTTTCTATCTTTCTCAATCTCAACTGAGGAAAACATTATTTGATAAAGATTTTTTTTCTCTGAAAAAAGGAGATGGAACTGCCCTTTATTTATTTCCTTATAAGTTTACTGTGAAATGTCAGGGCAAAATCAGTCTTTTTCAGGAGGTAAAATTCACAGGTCATCTTGAGGAAAATATTAAAGATGACAATGTAAAACTCACTGACAACTTTGACTCAAGCCTCGGCAATGATTGACTGTGAAATTTTTCCACACCTGGTGTTACTGAATTATCAAGGTGTAAGCTGAAGTTTTTTGAGAAAAAGATTTCTCTCAGTGGCAGGTGCTCAGAGAATAAAATTTAAGACAAATAATCTATAGGCCACACATTACCAATGGCTTTCCAGAGCATTTTCAGTCTGCTAACCATTTTGAGTAGTCTACCATGAACATTTTCATTCTGATCTCTCCTGTAAAAAGAAAGAGAAGGGATACACAACTGGACTAACCAGCAGGGCTGCAGCCAAGTGTTGTGCAACTGGCATTATTTCCCATTGCACGTGGCAGGTACCCATGGTGATGTGTACCTGAACCCAGCTCACAAAGCCCAAAGGTTGGCTCAGCCAGCTGGACCTTGGTGGGACTCTCTGAGGAGCACCTCAGTGCCACAGGGATGGTCCAAAAATCTGGGCAATCATCTCCCAAGGGGTGTCCCTGTGGGACTGAGTAAGGTGCTAGTGTTTTGCACCATTGAAGCCAGTGGAAATTTGATCCCAAATAATAATGCAGTCATGGTTTCAGGCCACAGAATTTAAGTACTGGTGGTAGAAAAATGGCTTGCAAGCACAGCCGTTGCTCATTCTTGAAGATATTCTGTGGGCAATATTCTCTGACCAATTCCTCAGAAGAAACAAGACTGATAAACCTGGCAGTGATTTTGTCATTGCAAAACAGAGAGTATTTCCATATATTTTCTCATTTAGAGTTATTCACCCACTTTTGATAAATCAGCATCCATACTTTTCTATAGTTATTTGCCCACAAATTTTTATTTTGTTCCCTTTCTCTGTTTTGTACCTTGATCAGCCTAAAACTTCTTGAAGGGTTGCATTTGTTTAACTATTGTAATCATCCATTGCAGGTAATGTTCAGGCTACCACTTAATCTTCTGCAAAGACAGCTCAGTTATACCCCAGTCCCCCCACTTCACTTAAATACAGCAGGGACAATGGGATGTTTTACAATAGGTTTTCTACTTAATTCTTTATTGTATTTTCTGCTCTCTATTGATTCTCTTTTTCAGTCTGACAAAGGAGGTTCTCCAACAGTGACTCCCGCTCCCAAGCCCCAGCATACCTCACCTGCACTCTTGAACCATGCACATGAACTTAGATTTCCTAGTGCAGCAGCAACACACCAAAACAACTCTTTTGCTTTAGAAGTGATGTGTTTGAAGTGGTATTCAGTTGGAGGTATATTAATTTTGAAATCCTCATACAGCTTGAAGTACCAAGTTTTCTTTATAGCTAAACGTGTTTTCTTTGCTGTCAGCTTAGTTCCTTTAGGATGAGTATTGCAATAGCATAACTAATTTGCCTTTCTTGAAAAGAAACTTCAATAAACTCGGGGATAGATGGCCCTAGACTCCCTGCATGATCAGCACAGAGACAGTCACCTCCAGACCACACTTCAAAATCAGTCCTAAAATCTGCAAAAAATTGACTAGTAAAGCATTTTGAGACTGGTCTCTCAAATTAGGTGATCAAAATTCCAGGTCAAGAATACTGGACAGCAGTGAAAAAAAATTTTAAACATTATGCTTGCAAACTGGAAAGAAAGGTAAACAAAAATCTACCCAACTGGCAACTGGCAATGCTAGACAGAAGAAAGCAAGTTCAGTTTTCATAATATACTTGCCTTTAGACAAAGGAAGATAAACACAGCACAGTTTCTACATCATAAGAATACAAAACAAATTATTCCAACTCAGGTCTGATAGTCTAGGATACTCAACTCTGTAAGGTTTTGAGTTCTCTTTTATCAAAGCCTATCGTTATTTCTGGCCTGAGTTCCAGCCAAACACCTTGCATTTCCAAAATGAAGAAAATGGAGATGGCCAAATGACCACATTCCTATTGACGTGAGAGGACAGTAGTTAGGCTTCACAGTTTATGTCAGCTGCAGAAGTATAGGCAACACTTGATCCATTACAAATATCTCAAGGACAAGGCTGATATTTAACAAACATCCCAAAGCAGCATATTATATTATTTACACTTTGAATAGTCGGCACAACAGTATTTTTCATTCTGTAACTGAAGTACTGAAGTCTGTGTGACTAAATCACAGTCTAACCATCCTATCCACAATCTGTCCAGTCCCACGGATTTCAGTATACCAATACAATTTCTATTTACAAACACCAGAAGAATAACCGAAGAATTGTCTCTAAGCCTGCAAGACATCTGAAAACAGTCTATAATATTAACTCAGTTATCCTCCATATCATATGGGGAAGAAAAGCACAGCTTTGTTCAAGAGGGATGACAATCCCTTCAGAAGTGGTTGTTGCCCAGTCTTGGTTCAGCACCAGGAGCCAGACCACAATGAGCACAATCAGCCTTTGGAATAATCTCTCCAGGGAAGCAGTGGATTTACCAATATTAGACACTTTCAAGATTTAGCTGCACAAGGTGTTGGGCCATCTTGTCTAGACCATGCTTTTGCTAAGAAAGTTTGAACGAGGTGGTCCTTGGGGTCCCTTCCAACCTGGTATTTTACTATTCTATGACCTTGCCCTGCAGAGGAGTCTGTGAGCAAAGGCATGGTCGCCATGAGCCCACGCACAGGGCAGGTGTATGTGTCTGCATGTGCCTCCAGAGAGGGACACATGAAAAGATATACCACTTCTGAGCAGAGCTCTGGCTTTAGAGGCTGCAGCAGGTCAGAACAGAACTCCTAGATTCACTGAATGAAAAATAACATTGATTTGATTGTATAATAAATATATTGTAATAATATATATTTTATAATAAAAATATAACAAAAGGCAGCTTTATTACTGCCATCAGTGGAGTTGTTTTTCACACAGAATTTTGTCACATCTCGCCATAAGAAGCGTGCACTCACAGTTACAATTGCTTTTCCAGCACCTATATGTATAATTTCACTCTCTATCTATTGCAAATATAGGTAAACATGGGACCTACTAGGGACCCCTCACATAGAAATGCCTGGAGCAAAAATTCCTAGAACATTTATACTGTTCATGAAAGACAGCTCAAAAGTTTCCATCCAAGCTGAACTCATTTTACAGGTATCTTGTCCTTTCAACAGCTAGATAGAAAGGAGATGGGTAGGAACATACAACATTAGTTCAGAAGTTCAAGCGCCATTTTTGTGATGTGTCACTTTGGATATGCAGCTGGCTATACCTGCAGTCTGGTCCTGTCCAGATTAACCTTCAGACAAATTGCTTCAGTATTTCTGATATGACTCTGCTGTTAGAAAAGCACACACAGTCACCATAGTGCTGTTGGACAACATTTACCTAACTCAGAAAACAGCCAGACTGCCATTCTGCACACGTATTGCTAGATTAGATGGAAAGATTCACTGGGGATATGATACACTGAGATCTGATGTCTATTTTTTTTTTTTTTTTGCAGCTGGAGCAAGAACACATAAAACTCCACATTGTAATAGAAAAACAAATAGGGTTACTGTCATTTAAAGGAATAGAGGTTTATTTTATTTGGGTTTTTTTTAAATGACCCTTAGAAGAACCTGATTAGCTTCTTCCACAAAGAAATAAACACTTGGAAATGGTTGTATATTCTTTATCTGAACAGCTATGCGAGATGGTAAAAAACTGGTGCAATCTCAGGAATAAAATATTTGCTGGGGGGTTGTTTTGTTTTATTCCATAATCCCGAAAAAAAAATCATTTTAGTTTAAATTATTTTTCTATATATCAATATATATACCTAGCAACATAAGAATCCAAAGAATAAGATGGTCTGCTTCCAGTATTCAAAACTTACCTTGTTTTCTGAGTCATAGAAACATGCATATTTTATTTTGACTCTTGTATTATTTTGATATAACTGTTTCACAAAGTCCCTTCACAGGAGTCAGTTTACTTCCTTATTATTTTATGGCTTTTATTTCAGGAAGTGAGACAATAAAATAAAGAAAGAGCATAGCATTAGGTTGGATTTTTGTGAACAGTGAAGGTTACTTTGAGTAAGTCTAAACCAAAAAACAGCCTACTTTTCTGAATTATGAACCTTTATGTTCTGATTCTTTAGCTGAATTCAGCTTTTGTCTCCCTTGGAGTAAATGGTGACAATCCTTATCTACAAGGGAGAGGAAAAGTAGAGATCTTTATTATTAATCAAACCTCTGCAGCATATAATCTTCTGCTGAAATCACTAATCTGGCTCTGGGACTCTTCTCTACAGCTTCTATCTTCCTGAGTATTTTAACTTTACGGAAACTAACCATTTGAGGAAGGGTGGATGGATTTTCTCCCCTGCTTGCATTCCATGTCTAATGCCATGGTATATCAGAAGAACAAGAGGGTTAAGACACTTTTAGTACTGTCCTTTAACTCTCCAGTTCCTTCAAAATCTGTGATATGTCTGCATTTTTATTCCCTTGGCACCTTCCCTTTAGTTTTTAGACATATACTTCATGGCTGTTTTCTGAATCACCTGTTCTGATTTCTCACACTATTTCAAAGATGGATAATTGTGGGATTTGAGGGTGGGGATTTTGTTGGTTTTTTTCCCTGTGCTGCTACAAATTATATTCAGTTGAGGTAAAAGTCAAACACTCCTCTACATTTGTCTAATTAAGCTCATTCTAAAACCTACATAATGTGGCAGCTACTGCTCCCATAAGGAGAAAAGATACTCCCCATTTGTACCCAATTATTACAGTTATTGTGTAATAATAGATTCCTTACATACTATAAGCATAAAAGTCTTTCTGCATCAGCTAAATCTTTTTATGTCAATGACATAATCTGAGTATAGCATTGCTCCATCTGTTCAGGACAAAAATGTACATGCACTGAGCATATTCACATTTATTTATGTCTATGTAACAAACTCTTTCAATTAAGCAGAATATACTCAAAGGATCAACAAAATGCAAAGGTAATAGATACTGGAACAACATTTGAAATCCAAAGATAGTATATGCTTCACATGATATCTGCATTCAGGCTTATAGAGGAGATTTTCAAGTCTGAATTTTCCTTCTACGAACTAAAGATTACCACAACTTCAGGGTTGGGTGCTGATGACAGAATTCAGTCAGCATTCGGTTTGGTGAGATACAGGAAGTCTTGTATTCAAAGGAACTTTTTTTTCCACAAGACACTGAAAGACTTTTCAATATACTGAAAAAAAAGATAAAAACTTCTTTAATGTTTAAGAACAGCATTTGAGATCAATTTAGCTTGCCCATCATCTTCAGAAACGAACCTGAAACCCTAAACACAAACCTGGGAAATTTAGGCATGCTGAAATGTGGAAATGTAAGGATGTTTTTAACCCCAAACCTCAGAGACAGAGGATTACTCCTTGGGAAAACAGGTAAACAAAGAATGAATGCTTAATAAAGAATGAACAGAACAAAGAAAAAAATCAGGGAGTAGCAACTAATGAACTTTTCTTGGTATATTAATGAGATGTTTTGAAATAAGTATTGGATGACATGTTGCACCTAAAATGTTGGGCCATGGGGCCTGGACCACATCAATTTCCAGGGAAAGCCTGTCCCCTTCACCAGTGACACAGTCCCCAGTGTGGAGCTGAGAGCTCTGGAAGAAAACATGCCTGTACTCTGCCTGGAATAGTACAAGCACATAGACAGAGGCAATTTTTTTAAAATAATACACACATTCTGTGTAACTGTTTTCTCTTTCGTGATTGAAGACAGTCTTGTAGGACAGGGGTTTCCCTTTCCTTGGTATGACATGGCAATTAGGAGGAAAAAAGTCTTCCCTTTTGCTACTATAAACAGTTGTACTTCACCTCCCATGTCTTGAACCAGAAAAAAACCCTGAGAATTATGCAAGGGTTTCAGGTAATTCTTTGCCTACCATGACAGTAATAGGGAAAGGAATGTAGACTGATACGGTGATACCCAGGAACCTCTCTTTCTGGATTCTGGGAATGTGGAGAGAATAGAGCCACCAGGATAGCTGGGGGCTGGACCCTGGGATGTACAAGGAGAACCTGAGGGAAATGGGCTGGTTCAACCTGGAGAAGAAAAGGGGAAGGGGAGATTTAGCTGCTGTTTCCAAACACCTGATGGCATTTACAAAGAAGGTAGAGGTGCATGAAGGTAAAACAAAATGCAACAGAAACAAGCTGAGACACAGTAAATTCCATTAGATGTAAAGAAAAACACTTTTAGAGTGAGGATGTATGAGGAAGAAGAGGCAGGATATGAGGAAAAGAATTTAATAAATGTTCTTCTCTGCAGAGACTGCTCTCTCAAAGCTTCAGCAGAGCATCAAAATGGACTTCTGCCCATTGTTTTCACAGTGTTTCTGACTCACTGGTGGTGTTTGTGGTGAGTTCTGGTTCAAACATTTAATTTGTTTAGATATATTTTTTACCATCTCTTGTTGTCATTATTTCATAAGTTAAATGAGTGAATTATGTTCTCCTAAAACAGTTTTAAACTGCTTCTTGATTTTCTTAAACCATGCAGCTCTTGTGTTTTGTGTCCTTTTGGGCAGAGCTTCAACAATCTACCCTGAGGAAGATTTCACTTTCTATCTGCTCTTAATTGAGCAGTCTAACTGCTTCTTTCCACCAGTTTTGGTGTTCATCAGATCTCTCACTGAGGTATTTCAAATCACTGATATGACAGAAAATGATTATTCACCAAATGTTTTTGGCCATTTATGTGTGTTAGTGAGTAAGCTCACACAGAGACTGGCAGGCTCTAACAGGTGAGCTATTAAGTCCACTCCAGCCATCTTTCTTGCATACGTATTTAAAAAAAAAAAGACAGACTAGGTGAGTGTTGGCCATGACTACTTGTGGTTTCATAACCTCTGCCATCACTTGCACATTTGCTGTTGGCACTTGTGATTTGTTTTAATACAGACACCTTGATTTGCTTGTTTTCACTGTCCTGCTGAGTCTGTTACAAGGCCTTTTGTCATCACTGTTGTTCAACATCGACAAGACTGTCAGGAAACATGAACTGCTTGGAGCGAGATGGAGGCTGACAGCAACAGAGCTTGGCAGTGCTCTGTGTGCCCTGGTAAACAATTGTAACCTCCTGGCTATTATTTCCTGGCTCAGCAAAACCACCAGTGCAGTATCATGGTGCCAATCTTTTTGCCTCCAGCTGGGCTGTGCACAGATACCGCTGCTGGTAATAAAAGAAAAGGAGCAAGATCCAACAGACTACACTCAGGAATGTAAGTTTTATCCTGAAACCCACCTTTGTACATGCATGTATAGTCATTGTGTTTGGTAGAGAACTGTCTGTGAAATACAACTGTTTACTTTCTTAGGGTGACTTCAAAAACAAAAATTCATAATGCCGTCCTAAAATTTCCTGCTTTTGGGACCAAACCATATCTCGACAAAATAGTTTCTTCCCAAGCAAGGGAATTATAAGAATTAATTTTCCAACAGTAAGATAAAACTACGGGGGTTTACACCTACCGTTTGTTAGTACAGAACCATGAGCTGTTCAGATTTCCCAGAGTGTGACCAGCTTATTCTACACATGTTTATATGTATGGGAACATGGCTATTCCAAATTTGCACTACTTGAGAATAATGCCACGTAGACATCCCAAAGTCATCTTTCTATTAGCAATCCCACCATGGAAAGGTTTCCACAGCTGGGAGGAAATTTCATGGTTAGAATTGAAATGTAGACAAGAGAGAGGGCACGTGTAGTAGAAGCTACTCAAGGTTGCAGTTTCATAGCCATTAATACAGCAATCAACAATCCAAATTTAATCCAGGTCAGTTACAAACACAAGATTGCATTTTTGACAAATTAGCTGGAAGATGCAATATGGATTTCTGCTGAATGCAGGAGGATGGATGAGAGCTATCTGGCAAAAAGCCTGGGGGAACACAGCAAACTAGTTTTTTGCTGCCCTTGTTGTTTTTCTCCAGGTTCCAGGGCTTTGTGCTTTGCTTCAAATGGGGTAAGGTAGTTGAGGCAAAGAGAAAGAGGGGAAATAAAGAGGGGAAATAAATCTATATCAGTTCGTGCTGTATTGGCCTCTTGTATTGTGCATTTCATGTGGTTTTGGCATCTGAAAGCTGGATTTGCTGAAAGATCAACCCATGACTTCAGAGCAAAAATATCACCTTGTGAAAAAGGGATTGTGCCTTTTGGATATCAAAGAATGCCCCCCAGGCCACTTCACAGACCATCATGCAGAGGGAACTACAGGATGAGCATCTGTAGAACTGTCTGGCTCTGTACCACCAGAATAGGCATTGTCTGTATCATGATTTAATTTTTAAAACATCTTGTGCTGTTGCCACATCCTATGGCCTGATTCTGCACCCTGTGAGCTAGTGGCAAAGTTTCATCCACTCCAGGTGGAAATAACTCTAATTTCCTGACTTTTTGTAGAATTAATTTCTCTTAATGAGGAGGTTTTAACCATTTCTCACCAATCAACCTTTAAACTTTTTTCCTACATCACACTGTAAATGTTGGAAACATGAACAGAAAAGGTGTAACAGGAGCACTAAAATTTGCAGTGTCACAATCCTCTTCCACAAATGCCATTTCCCAAAGACAAAGTTCCTCACGAGGGTATCCCAATCAAAACCTACACAATTATTAGTAAATAGGTGTTAAATAATGAATGTGAAGTTTGCCAGATACTAACAGCCTATTGCAACGAGCATAAATCTGAAGCAATTGCAAAAGCTTGTCAATGCTCTAAGAATAGGTACAAGAATGGTCAAGGTACCAGTGTAGATAGAAGCACTGTCAGCAAGGCCAGATAACTTGAAACTAAGCGTAGTTTTTTGGTGTGTGTGAAGTTACAGTTTAGAAAAAAAATGTCTTAAATGCAGTCTGATTCAGACAAGTAGGAGCACTCAGAAAAATGTTTTAAATTTATGTCTCCAAGGGTTGTATTGTCTCTAAACCGCAAGCTGTGTCCCTTTGTTAGGAGTTTGGAAGTGGAGGAGGTGGGGGGTGTTTGAGGCAGAAAAAGTTGTAGCAGATAACAGAAACTTGGATGTCAATGCAAAAAGAGATGAAGAAAGAAAATTCTCTGAAGCTTAACACATAATATATGTTTTAGAAAATTCTCTTGGGAATAAACCGCAATATCCAGCGTCACTGCAAAAAAGATACTGCTGTTTATTTGGATTTTAGCTTTGTACCTTAATTAAGGTCTTGACTGGTAAAAATTTCCTTTTCCTTCTGGTATAGCTTTACATAACTTTAATAGCCTACCACAGCAATTCCGAAGCACAGGCGCTGCATGAAAATGTCTCTTGCCCTTGTTAAGGAACTCTTTTCTGAGTTACTTGCCAACCTGCAGACACTATGAATTTGTGTGGAAACCTTGAGCATTCAGCTGAAAATTATATTTCTTCCCCTAGATAGACTTCCCCCAGCTGTGTATATAAGTGTAGGCTGAGATAACTTCAAATTAAAAAAAAAATAAGCTGAAGATAGGATTAGGAGTTACTTTCAGAAAGTATCTGATCCTTGCTTTCATTACTTCAGATAAATTTCAGAAGAGTCACATATCACTGAAGAGGTCTACCATTAAATGAAGAGACCGGGAAGGGATTTTTAAAGTGAGTGGTGAATCCTAGAGTGCCTACACATTATATTTTCATAATCTCCCCATAAAATATTTAGATCCAGTCATTAACAGAGACAGACAGACTATCAAACTAGAGCAGCTCTGTTATAGCTATAAGGATACATGGAATTATCCCAGGATATAAGAATCACAAAACCGCTGGTAACCACTTTTTCCCTTCTTACAGTTTGTTTCGTTTCATCTAGCACTGCATTTCCAAGGTTCTGTTGAAATTCTAAGCAGAGATATTTAAATATTATCATCATTAAAAAGGAAAAGAAATATGCCCTCACAAAAGAAACAGCTGAGTATTTATCTTGAGGTGTTCTGTCAGGCTTCAGTAAGCAGCTAAAACCATTGTTTTGAAGTAAATTTTCCTATTTGAACAAAAGGTTGAAAGACACCCACAATAAAGACCATAATACATTGGCAGTTTATCATTCATAAATGCAGAAAGCTCAACCGGAAAAAGTGTGGAAAAAATGCCTTTAGTAAATAGCTGTCTAAATTTAGTTCTCTAAGCATGTGCAGAAGTATCTAATTAGCTGCTGTATTTTCAAAGTTGCTGAGCAACAATCAGGTGCTCTCAACTTCTGTGTAAACCACTTAGATAAGCAATGAAAACTTAATCTTTGTTTCTCTGAAAGTCTTGTTGGTTTTATGTGTGTTTTGAGTTTTTATAGAAACATTTAAAAATATGGCAATAAATACCATTAGCTGGCATGACTTGCTGTGGTATCTAAAACTTGCTTATTGTTTTTCTAGTGTGTAAGAGTGAGAGAAACAGATTAACACAGAATAATCAAGCAGCAGGGGGAAACACAGCTGTATCTTGCTTGAGGTTCTTACCTAATTTGCACCTGTTCCCTGATTGTTTTTTCAGAGTGTTTCACCTATTAATGCTCTCCAGATGCAGAGGCCGGATTCCACGATTTATTTTTTTTTTTTTAAATGTACATAGAACAGAGAAATTCCACCTATTTAGACTTCATTAATACAGACCCACTCAGCTGACTCACTGTTGTAATTGCAAGGAGGTTTGTGATTAAAACATTCCCTTAAAATAGTTTCTTTTTTTTCTTTCTCCTGGCCCACATGTTGAGTTTTGAAGGAAAAATCATTTATCCGACTGGTGACTTTTTTGTCTCGATGAGAATACAATACCCACTCAGTAACTGCTTTCACTGATCTATATCTGTTTAGATAAATTTTCTGGACTCTAAATTCAGCTCTAGTGTCTTCTCAATAGTTGACAATCCCCATTACAAGTTAGCAAGATTTACAAAGCAGAAAATATAGCAGTATTGCTGTGTAAATTTGCAGCTAAATCTGCTGGCAGCAAGAACAGCCCTGGGAAGGACTACATTATGATTTAATATAGAATCTCACAAATCCTGGTTGGTTTGTTTTCTAATTATTATTCATACATACATTATGTGACATTATTTTAAAAGGATACATTTAGTGTCTAATATTTATGAAATTTACACCTTGCTATGCAGAAGGCATTATTCTTCATCGTGTCTGATTAAAGGCAAATTCTGAGGGGAATGTGGCATTCCCCTCAGCACACACCAGAGAAGGAAAACAATATCACAGCCTCTGGAGTATTAGGACTGGTAGCATTAGAAAGGAAAACTCCATCAGTTAACTGTTATTATGACTTCCTTTATGAATGATTCAACTTCATTTGTCCTTAGCAATAAAAATTTCATTGTGCACTCCCAGAAATCTACACAAGGTAAATACAATCAATGTAAGGAAAAAGAGTAATAAAAAATTATAAAAGAGAGGAAAGAAAATATAAGAAGGTTGAGAGTGGAAAGGAAATTCAACAGAAAACTTCCAAAATTTTATGGTTTTAAATTAACACACTTGCATTTTCTTCCCTTTTCTTCCCCTACCCCTTACCCTTCCCTTTCCCCTTTCCATTTTCCCCTTCCTCCTTGCCCCTTTTCTCTTTCTCCTTTCCTTTCCCTTTTTTCCCTTCCCTTTTTTCTTTCATTTTCCTTTCATTTTTCTTTTCTTTCTTTCTTTCCCTTTTTTCTTTCATTTTCCTTTTGTTTTTCTTTCTTTTTCTTTTCTTTTCTAGAAAGTGCTTTCTACAGAATAAGTAAAATGTCAGCGTGCTCTCAGAAAAGTGCATTTCTGAAAAGATTGAATTTAAAAATGTAGACAGAAACAAGGGAATATGAAGAGAAAGGAATAGAAAGGAGAGATCAGCAGCAAATGAGTGACATTAGACACTAGGGAAAGTCTGATATCGTCTTGTTTTGTCATGCGAGGAATCTGAGACCTTAAATTCAGTTTTGGCATTCCCACAGGTTCATGAAGTTCTAAACAGGTACTATTTTCTCAGCTTTTCCTTTCTTCTCAGAATTTTTTTAGTGTGCTGCCGCCTAAACCAAGGATGGAAAGCAACACTGGTACAGATTTATTCTTTACCCACTTATAGAAGGGCTTCATGTAATTAAAAAAATATGTCTATTAAAGTTGGTGGCTACTAACAGTCCATAGAGAAGACTACAGGATAAACATCATCCTCTCAAGGATCAGGTTTCAGTCTGTGTCATAACTCTTAGTAAAAAGATTTGTGCTTAGAGGTCAGTTTCCCATATTCTCAACCCCTATCTAGATTTGTCAACTGAATTTTAAGATGGCATTTAGGAATAGTCATTTCACAGTAGCATGTTTGTCATGTAGATACTCACAGGACATTTATGTTTTTGCAGAAGAGAAATTTTCAGTTAGATATATTTGGCTTTGCAGGAATAGCTGTGGCTTACCTACGTGTCTCATGACATATATTGGGGTCCTTGTCCCCATATGCATCAGTAATGGAAATAGCTGTGTAAGCAGTTAGCCAGCAATTAAAAATACAGAAATTCAATGTATTTTTCAATTACTTGATGAGTTCTCAAGTCTCAGATATGGGTAAGCTAGAGCTGGTTTTTTAGCATCTAAATGGATGCTAATATGCCAAATGACAGACCCATCTTACTTCTGTAATTCTTTTATTCAGCACTGCTCCAATGAGTAGATATTTTATTGATTTATTTATAACTGCATAAATAATTTAACTAATAATCGTAAGTCTCCACTTTCTTTTCTAAACCTCAAATACAGTATGTTCCAGGCTAATGCACAATTCTTAGATCTATTCTAGAGAATATAATTACTATTTTTAGTATTATTCCTATTATGTAATCGTATTCTAAACATTTTCCCAAAAAAGTGGCGAGTCGCAGTAAAATTATATTGATATACAGGGAAATCTATTTGTACATGATGGACTAAAATTGGTTTCTTGCTGTTTAATTAGAAAAAGGGTAAGGATTACCTGACAGAAAAACTAAAGACATTTAGTATTAATTTTTTTTTCTGCATTATATAAATCAGATTACAAAAATATTACAAAAACATAGAAACAAAAAGGAACAAAAATGTAACACATCATGGGAAGATGGCTAGGGCTAAAAATTAGAGGAGACCAAAAATTATAGGGTAAAATCCAGCTGCATCTCCCTGGATGAAACATGATTGGCATCCTCCACTAAAGGTATAACATGTGGCTAACAGTGTCTAGGAATCATTATCTGGAGAATTTGAAGAACTGTTAATCTGTGCTTTATAACCAAAAGGTAGAGCTGAAAGTACTCTTTCCTCTCATTTAAAAAAAAAAAAAAAATTAAAAAATAAAATCACAGAATTTAACAGATACCAAACTATGTGATTGTATGAACTACAGTTATACTATTGTCCCAATCTTGTCATCTGTCAAAATACTAGGAAACACTCACCAGCTAAAATGAAGTAAAAACATGTATAAAAATAAATAATTAAGAACAGGGAAAAGAAGCAAGACAAAATTAATAGTACACAGATTACAGACATTTTTCCTTTGAATAGAACAGGTCCAAGATACCATCATAGCAGGAAAATGTAAATGTTTGGAACTGAAGAAAAACAAAGAATTTTCAGAACCATTGTGACCAAAACCACTGCAGGCACAGCTGAACACCAAGAGTCACAGAGCAAGAATCAGACAAGCTAAGAGACCTCACTGGAAAGCAAATGCTGTGACAGGACAAATCTCCATGCTGAGACCAGGAAAGTAATATCAGGAGAAGACATACATGAGCAAGCACTAAATTCAAGGAGTGACTGATAGAAGAAATAAATGGATCTACAGTGGAAACAGAAATTCAAGCAAACAGTGCTGTGATAGGAAAGCATTTATCATGGGAAGAGTGAAACTCCACGTGGAAATTTCAAAGTAAGAAATGGATAAGTCAAAATCAGTGAAGGAAAAATTCTCACAAATGTGTGCAGCCAAAAAGCCTCCAACTTTCCCCTGTCAATAAAGCAGATAACAACATTCTTGAGAAGCCTTCAACAAACACCATTCAGCATCAAATTCTGAGAAAATAAGGGACAGTCACTGTAATTAACTTAATGATAACATGAATCTAGGAAAAAGTCAGAAGTACAGACTGCAAATGAACTGATGAAAACAGAAAAGCAACAGAAAATAATGCAGCGACAGCAGACTTGGCAAAAAAAGCATTTTCTGTACCACTTCACTCACACTGAAAAAGCTGTACAGACAAGAGCAAAGGAATCCCTCCCAAACAGTGCCAGCTTTTAATCATGATCAGAATATCCCAACAAGAAATTTGCAACTACTGCAGCAGCTGCAAAGGTGGCTGTGTCCTGTAGACATAGAGTCTTTCGAAAAGCAAAACTGCATGGAAAAGAGGAAAAGATACATGCAAAGCTGAGAGAGATGGCCAGAGTATGCAGAGATCACAGGTAGGGCAGTTATTCACCCCAAAGACTACAGCAGAACTGTGGAAGACAGCTGCCTCTTCAGACCCTCAAGGATAATGACCTCAAAATAGCATTTTACAGTCTTCCTCAAATCTCCTTTTTGAAATATTAAATATCACAAAGCGAAAAAATTACAAGAGTTAAACATTTCAGTTATCGTATGAATCAAATATATTCCGTAAAAACAACAAATAGAAAACAAGTGAAGGAAATCTTAAATTGTAATTCGTACAACATAACAAAAGGATGTGAGGAGAAGCATCTCTCTGACTTCTCTCTGAAAGTCTTTCACTGGACTTAAAATGTCTTTAGTTCCATGCTAGATACTGAACATGCTAAATCAGCTGCAAAAACTTTTCTTAGGCAGGTCAGAAGCTGTGACAGAAAGGGTCAAATGAGACATTGCTCCCAGGTTTCATAAGTCATTTGATTTTGATAGTCTAGTTTACATCCAGTTTGTCATGACAGTCATCCTCAGTCTGCCATTTGAGCTGGGGTTTTGTTAGTAGTTACCTGCTTTATCATAAAAAAAAATCACATAAAATAGCCAAAGGTTGGCTATTGCATGTAGTAAGCTTAATGGCAAAACTCTGAACATTCAGCAGTTAAATGACTGACTCTGATGTCTATCAGGGGCTGTTAATGTTAGAGAAGGCCTTAAAGACGTGTACAGATTGCAACACAGAGAAAGCCACTGTGTGTACAATCCCACCATATCCAGATACAAAAACACTCAGTGCACTTTTACATTTTTGTAAGATAGAAAATATACAAAAAAAAGGTGAATTATTTGGCTGAAGGCTATTGATGACTTCTGAGCCAGAATTAAATCACTGAAAATTTCCCTCCAGTCTCCAAACATTTTATATTGTCCTGTAGTAGTATTCATTATTAAGGGAAAGTGGGGGGAAAAAATGATGTAAAATAACCTGTTCATATTTTTCAAGAAAATAGGCACCTGCTTCAAGTTTGCAAAACTAATACTGCAGAAAAGCCTTGGAAAGCAAGGTCTTCTCTTCCTCTTCTAAGTATAATAACCACATATATAATTTCCCTCTGAGCTGGGAACTCTCATCTAAACACTCACAATGGGTATTGCAGTGGCTTGGACCATAAAAAACATTAAGTGAATCCTTTAGAAGCAAAGAAGTATTAATATGGACAAGCTGTAAGTCAGGAAATGAAGCAAAGAAAGATAGCCAGTTGTCCTCAGTCAGCTGAATAATACACAAAGGAACCACATCCAACTCCTTCAAGCATAAGACTAACAGTCTAGCTTCTAATTCCCCAAGTCTTCTCCTTTCTCTAAGGCATCTGACAGAAAACTTCTGGTCACTGTCAGTTGTTTTTGCTGTTTTCTGTGAGTGTGACATCTGCATTGAACACTTAATTAAGGCCAACTCAATTCACAGAGATTATGTGAATGGCCAGCAGCTGCCAGTGGTTCCCAGCCAGCGCCAAAGGGGGATAGATTTTAAACAATGTTAACAATGGCAAGTCCCCATATTATGTTAGTAGTTTCTTTAATTGGCTATTACTTTCACCAAAGTGCCATGCTCTGCAATACCACTGCACTTTGCCTGCATGCATTACTCCTTCATGCAAGCATACCTGGGAGCATCTTTTGCCCAGTATTCAAAACTACTATAACACTTTGAAAGTCCATAGATAAGAACATTTGTAATTAACATTATACTTTGTGCACACCATTATTTTTAAATAAGGTGCAGCAAACTGTAGGTGGATTAAAGATTAGGATAATTTTTCCCTCACTCTGTATTCACTTGGTGCAGGAGCTATTCTGGTTAAATTATCCTTTCTGGTGTTTTTAATTTGAGTCTGACAGGGATCTGAGCTTTTGCTTATGTGTGTGTATGAATTATGCCTATGATAAGTGTTTCTTTTCCTCACAAAATTGGAAGGCTAAATTAATATTCATTAGAAGGTAATAGGAACAAATAGCACAAAATATTTTAGAATGCTAATTTAATACAGTTCCATATGCACTGCAAGTCTTTGTCACTGATTGGTCCTTTGTTTTCAAGTTCCAGAGGCTTTGAAATAGAAAAACAAATTTCCACAAAAGTAGTAATATTCATTTTGTCTACTCCAAGTTCTTAATTAGTATGTGCAATCCCATCAACATGGAGCCCATTGAAAAAAATACAGCACATTAGACCTTGATGGAAGCTCAGAAAGGACCTTGTATCAAGGTCCTTGTATTAATAATCTATCAAGGCAAAATGAGCAAATATACCATAATCTCTGACTACTTTTATTATTATTATTGTATTGTGATTAATACCTCATCTTTTCAAAGGCAATTAATTTTCCTGGAACTTTATGTGTTATATAAATGTTCAGCTTATAGAAAGATGGGGGGAAAGGGTGAAATAGCTTTACTTTACAGTAGTACAGGTGCCCACATACACACTAAATTCATGACCCGTTTTTATTTTTCTAAAAGTCCGTTGGCGAGTACCATAATAGAGAGAAAATAAAAGTGAGAAGAGCCCAACGCTTTTCTTTTAAGAAAAAAAAAAATTAAAACAGATGCTATTTATAGCCTTTTTTCCCTTTACTATTTTATAAGAAACTGATGCTTGGATTATAGTTTTTAGTGCAGAGCTGAAACAGGCAGTTGTGCATACTGATCAGAAACAAGAGAGCTTTGACATCAGTGTGATCTCGGTGCATTCTAGGGGAGAAACGAGCTACGAATGCCATCTGCTGGAGAAGGGCTTGCTGGGCTAAGAGGCGATGCCTCACAACAGCTTTGGGCTGGGTACAATATCTGAGGCTTTACATATTATAAGAATTTTCCCATCAGCTCTGTTAGCTGAAGCAACAGTCAATGCTCATTTTGAGGGAAGAGGTCTGTTCACCTTTCATTTCTTTTCTTTAAATCCAGTACTGCTCAATGAAGGTTCAACATCTCTCCTGCTGTGTGATGGGAATGAACTGGGTGAAGCAGAAAAAGAGTGATAAAATGTACTCTTTTGAGCATGGTTGGGATAAGATGACAAAAACAACTCCTCTTCGTGCAAGTGCCTTTCTGTCAACGAGGCTGGTGAAGGGACTCAAACTAAAGTCCTATGAGGAGAGGCTGGGGTTGTTTAGCCTGGAGAAGAGGAGGCTCAGGGGAGACCTCCTCACTCTCTACAACTCCCTGACAGGAGGTTGTAGCCAAGTGGGGGTTGGTCTCTTCTCCCAGGCAACTATCTGCAAGACAAGAGGGCACGATCTTAAGCTGTGCCAGGGGAGGTTTAAGTTGGATATTAGGAAGAAATTCCTTACAGAGAGGGTAATCAGGCATTGGAATGAGTTGTCCAGGGAAGTGGTGGATTCTCCGTCCCTGGAGGTTTTTAAGATGAGGGTGGATGTGGCACTTAGTGCCATGGTCTGGTAACCACAGCAGTGTTGGATCAAGGGTTGGACTTTATAATCTCGGAGGTCCCTTCCAACTCAGCTGATTCTATGATTATATGATGCACCTGTAATCAGGTGAGAATCCTGAGGAGAACCAGTCTCTCTGGACTTACTGAATTAGAGCTGATCCAGGATGTCATGAATTAAGTATTCTGTAAAAGTCTCCTTAAGACTTGTTGCTTTCTTTAGGAGTGGATTGAAGTATCTTATGCTGAAAACTTCCAGGAGTTATGAATTAGTTTGATCTAGTCAACCAGGGTCCTTTTAAATCAGTAGAGAAATCAGGCTTTTACAGAGAAAGATAAATTCCAACATCTATCATAGCATGGGACAAACAGCCCTGTAGGGTATCCGTTGAAGACAGCAAGTGTATGCTATGCAAGTTGTTTAGCTGATTCCAGCTATCTAGTCAGTACTCTGAAACAAATCCCACTTTATCAATCTTCCTCCACAAGAAATCAAAAGGATTTTGGGAAAGCTGATTTTAAGTCACATGGTATGGTTTTACTAGTGTAAAATGTACTGGACAAATAATTTTGTTAATTTCATCTTCTTAAGGACACTTTGCTTTCTCAAAGGATGAGAACAAGGGTCTCAGCAGATAGTGCTCCATGGGATAGTTATGGTCACCGTGGCTAATGTGGGAAGTAGAGGTCCCTGATCACCCTTAACTGCCTTAGTCATAGAACAGTAGTTTTGGACACAGATCAGGTTTACATCTTATCTTTGAACTTGGCAGACCTGGGCCTTAATGCTTCTGACATTTACAATTCAGAGGAGCTCCCTCTTCCCTGCTGCTTTTATGAACTTCCCATCTCCCACCCAAGTACCTCAAGCTCTCCCCACTCCAAATCCAGTCTGGGTCACACAGGTGTTTCCAACTAACTAATATAATATACAGCTGAAAGTTACTAAACATTCCTCTTTACCTTCATATAACTATGGACAAAAAGCTAACTAGTCCAAAGCAGCCAACTCCGGTGATTTCAGCACTGGTCCAGTGGTTCCCATGCAGGGATTTCAAAGCAGGAATACAAAGGACACTTTAGATCTGAACACAAAATGAGAGATGAGAGGAAGGGCTGATCAGTACATTCAGCCGTTTTCTTAAGAGCAGCCGAGTCTGAATCTCCTCTTGATTTGCTGTAGTGATTGCTTCCCCAGCAGGAGGTCTCAAGAGATAAGATAAAATGAAGCCCCCAGACAGAGGTGAAAGTCAACCTCCCTTGAATTAAAGGTGGGAAAAGAGTGGGTTATAATGGCACTACAAATAACGAAATGAAAAAAAAAAAAAAGCTCCAAAGGATCAAGAAGATAGATGAAAAATGAGAGAAAAGGTGAGACTAGCTATCCTGGGGATATGAAGCAGCTTATTAATCTTAGCTCTGCTAAGTCAGCACAGTCAACTTGTGCAGCCTACAAATTAGCCTCAGGTTTGGTTTGATGATTGATGCAGCTCTGTTACTAGCCAGTCAACTGTTCAACATCTGCCTCTCATCCTCTATGTAGGGTAGTCCAAGCTTTCTGCTACAGATGCTGTTACGCAACAAGGCTGTCCTAAATGAATCCATCCAAAGATAAAATGAGCTTATTGAAGGCACTAGGGTTTTTTTCAGACATACAGTTTCACTGAAAGGAAACAGTTATGTTCTTTTACATATTTGAGAAAGGTACAAACAGAGAAGCTGCCTAAGGCTGATAGCAGATCAGAGCTAGGTCATGCAGAGGTTGAACTATTTCATTCATTGTAGGAAGACACACCAAGCTCTGAATTTTATGGAATGTGTATTTTTGTAAGAAAAAGTATGAAGCAAGAGTTACAAATCCAGTTCTTGAAGGCAGAGTTTACTGCCTTCTGGACAACCATTTGGATTAAAGGGCAAGAATGTTATTTGCTTCTATTATCACCCAAAAAAAAAAGTTTCATATATGATTTAGAAATTACGCAGAACTACAAAGAAAATCTTTACACAATTTATACATGATCCTCATTATAGTAGAAGCAGAGAGTTTTGTGATCTCTCATATAATAACTATCCCCTTTTGTTATAAAAAATTGCATTAAGGATTTAAAAAATTATAGAAGACCACATGCACACTACGCAAATGATATCATTCATTAAGGGACATTCTTCTTACAGAAGTCCACACTTATCTTTACAGCTGAGTGCAAAACAGACAGACTGTTGAAGGATGATGATAAGTTGCCACTTCTCTTAAAAATATTTTTAAATGTAAGCAATTTTTTTCTTCTGTTTCACAAAGTCTGTTCTTTTGGATACTGAAATAGGAAAAATACTTCCAAAAGTTTACACAACTTTGTGACAACACATGTGATGAAATTCTTTATGTCTTTTTGTTGTTCATGTGATTTCATGGTAAGCATCTCTACCAGCCACTGGTTATTAGCTGATCTAAAGAAATGAAGTCACAAAGTCTCTAATTAACTACTATCACTCTTTGAATCAGTTTATATGTATACACACACACATTCATATTTTACTTTTTGTACCAGCTGTTTATGTTTTTATTGGCTGTTTAATGATTATGACTCTCAGTTTAGATATTTTCACTCCCTTGCCCATAAAAGATGTGTATAAACTCAAGGTTTAAATTCTTCTTTATCAATACTTTAACTTAGTCTTTTCCCAATGAAATACTTCTGTCAGTGTGCCATGAATTTGTATCAAAGGATTGACACAAAGTCTGGCTGTAAAACTTTGCAATGAGGTGTGGCTGGATTACAGCCTATGAGAAACCAAGGTATCTAGAAACTCCAAATAGCAGAGGCTAGAGGAGAATATGTCTGAGTTTACATGTGCTTACCTAAGACTACTGCTGCTGCTAAAGATGCACCTTTTTTTTTTCTGACCGGGGTGCTTTTTTCCTAACTGCATGCAAATCATTAACAGTACCCCAAAGAAAGGGAAAAGCATGCATTAAAGTCAACATTGAATAAGTATTTATTTATAAATTTCACTGTAAGTAGCATTAAAAGAAGATACTTCATGTAGCAAGTTAAGGATCCTATAATCCAAAGACCGTCTAGTAGAAGGGAAATTATAGGCAGCCAACCTGTATTAAATACACCTGTGCTTCTTGCTCAGGTAATTCTCATGAACCTCTCTTCCTTGTCATTGCGTCATTTTTTGTGGTCTTTATCAATCTCTTAAAAATTGTAAGTCTTTAAGACTATATTGAAGTTTTTAAAAGACTATAAATATTTTTTTAATATTTGAAATTATTCTTCACTTTAAAAAAAAAAACACGGTCCTTAAAAGCGGAAAACTAAAACCTAACTGAAGCATTTAGCACAGATACCACAAATTTGTATTTGTGGCATAATTTTAACTCAAAGGCTGCATAATTGAGACTGTAAGGAGTGTAAGAAAATATGTAAAGACAGAACAGGTCATCTCCTGGCTAACACAAATGAGAAAAAGCCAGATGAAGTCAATTGAGCCACTTCATGTCCCAACAACAGAGTGCCCCTCTCTAGGCACTATTATGAATGTCCATGGGGCAATCATCATTACAGCAGTTGATAAAAGAGTCTCTAGAATAATGTAGCATCTGATGTTGAATGAAATGCTGCTAAATGTTGCCTGAGGAACAAGAAACGACTGGGGGTTTGTTTGTGTGTTGCCTTGCATGACAGCTTACGTTCACTCCCAAATGCATCATTAGCTGAAGTTTGCTCATGGCAAAAAGACATCTTCATTTTAAGAGCAGCACAAATTTTTAAAACAGTGAGATGAAGGCTTAGTCTTACTTCGCTTGTATATATATATATATATATGAGGTTATACTTGCTCCTGACTGCAGAAGACAAGTGGGAGGCACCATAGTGAAGATGGACCTCATCAGAAGATGGTTGCTCTGTGAGACTCTTATGATCCCCCAGATACACATTTAGCCTTTGAAAGACAACATCCCTTCCAACAGTACTTTGCAGCCACAGTATCACACTGCCACAGCTAATTCAGAGACTGCACTGCAACTGATGCCAACTGATTAAGATGTTTATTGATTAATGAGCAAACCACGAGGAAATTGGTAGAGAAGCAAAAGAATACATTATCTTGGCAATCATAACAATTATATAATAATGCAGACTATTACGCTTGACAATAAAGTTATTAATTACAGCTCTTAAGTCTAATGAATCACATACCTGAGCACTACTGAATTACAGTTCTCTAAGTATGGAAGTGCAAATCTATTTCCCTTTACACCAAATCTGGACAGCATGTCTGTAGGGCAGGATGACCCTTCAGAATTCTGATGATCTTGGGCATGCAAGTCGGCATCACTGCTGTCGGTTGGCATCCACACTCCTGCCAGTTAAGGATCCATTCTTTTACTTTTTTTCCCTCATGATTTTAAAATTTATTCTCTACGCTCTCTGAATTCAGACTCACATTTTTGCCATCCTTCCACCCTTGGTCTTCCTCCAAGCTCCTCCCAACAGCTTATTCCTATTTGCCTTTTCCTTATTTCCTCCAGTTTTGCTACACTACCAAAAGCAATGCCTTTCCCTAGCCAATGCTAACCACATGAAGGAGATTACTTCACTATGAGTGTATTTGTGCTCAAAGGTCTCCCATCATTGTCCATCTCAAGTTTTGTTCACCTCGTTCAGTTACTGAACACTTTACTTCAGCTCTGATTCCCCTGCCTCAGCTCCTACTATGCACGAGCAGGTTCTCACCGTATGCACCAATTGTTTACATATGAGGGCACCAGAGCAACTTGGTTTTCACACTTCTGCCCTGGGCACACATCTGCCCTGGTCCTTGGTAGGACCTCGGCTGCTGTGCAGCTGCGTGTCCCATGGGACACAAGTTTGGGCTGGTGATTTAAAAGATATCATGAGAGCTTTGCTAAATAAAGTACAGGTATCATTGTTTTTAGATGAATGGCAAGCTTTAATTAGAAAATATGCTCATGAAACTAGCTCTACTACATGTAGACCTATAAAAACTACCATACAAATGCTTTTTGGTGAAGGTCCTTATTCTGCAAATACAGATCAGGCCCAAATTCCAAAACAAGACCTAATTGCTACTAAAAATATGGCATTACAGGCACTACAATCAGTAGCTGAAGCTTCTGAAACAACTCCACCTTTCCATAATATAATTCAAAAGCCTGATGAATCTTTTATTGACTTTGCAGAACGATTAAAAGAATCTATAGAAAAACAAATAAAGGTGAAAGACGCACAAGATGCTCTGTTCTTGAAGCTAGCTATCTCCAATTCAAATGCACAGTGTCAACAAATACTCAGAAACCTTCGTGACCCTACCCCCATGGATATGGTAAAGGCTTGCAAAGATATTAGCCCTAATGACAAATTAGCAGATAGCCTGGTCCAAGCTCAGGCGTCACACGAGGCACCAGTTCTGGATCCCTTTCCCCACCCACGACGTGGGGGAGCCCAGCTCTAGTTCCTTCTCCATCTGAAGAACCATTTCCGACGTCTTGGTGGACGGGGAAGGGAACTCCAGCGACAGGGTTTTTCAGGCCCCAAGCCTGGAGGGGAGAGGTGCCCTCCCCTCCCCCCAGAACCCACGTGGCTCCATGGCAGGCACAGAGACAGCACACCGGGCGTGGAGAGGAGGCAAGAGGGAGTTTATTGTTGGGAAGGGGTTTATAAGGCTTTTAGGAGGGTCGAAGGGGAACCAATCACAAGTTCAGGGTCACACAGAAAAAACCATCAGGTAAGGGGTCAACAGCCAATAGGAAGGGGTTAACAAGGGACCAATGAGAAACACCTCAGGACACCCTGTGTGGGAGACAATAGCTTCACAGGGGGTGTCTGGGAGACAGTGACACTGCAGAAAATACACAAACATGTTGAGACATGTTTAAACTACAGTAAAACCTTCTGTTTCCATAAGGTTTGAGCTGTTTTCCTCACTAGTCCATCTCTGACAGGACTTTTCCCATACTGTATATGGCAAGTTCATTGCCACAGGCTGGGTTAGCTGCAGCAGCAATAACCCCTCAGCCTTAAAAAGAGGCAACAACCTAAGCACACTTTTCAATCACTGCTAGTAAGAATAAAAACTTCCTTTATTTCTTTATTTCTTTTTGACTGCTAATCAGTGTGGGCACAATAATAATGCACCTAACTCACATCTTAATTGCCATCTTCTCCAAGCCAAACTCAGGGGCTTTCCAGGAGGTGAAGGTTATCTTGAAAGACTGAAGATAATTTTTTCGCTTTGAAATCTGTTCACATAACAGGATTTTTTTCTTTTCTCGCAAAAGAGATTACCAAATCAGTCTTTCTTCCACCAGGTATTTCAAGTTTTCCTTGGACCAGTAGCTCATCAATGAACTACTAGTGTTTATAGGCTTCCTTTACTGTAAAAGCAGGATGGACAGGTTTTTCTTTGTTTGGCTAAGGCTTCCTTTTCTGTTAAACTTCCCTTTCTTAAGCATACTGGCTTCTTTTTTAAATAAGATTTCAAAGTGCTCACTTTCCTATGTCATCAGCAAATAACAGCATTGTTTTCATAGTCTGATTTGTCCAGATTGAATTTTGTAGTTTGAAATTGTCTTAGGCCTAAAGACTCTGAACTACCCTTAAAAGGCCATTGAAGTTATTTGATAATTATATACAAGAGAATGATTATTTATTTATTTTTCTGTGTATTTATTTTTAATTTAAGAAGAAAACCACCATCTGGCCCAGTTTTTCTTTAAACTCAAAAGAACCTCTTGATGGTCAGAGCAAAACAGTATCATTAAAATGATCCCTTTTCTTGTGCAAACTGTTTAGTGCTGGAGCAAAACATTCAGCTTGGAAACATGTATTATGTATTACACATGCCAACCTACCAGATTCCTTTTTTTCTCGTGGGAAATTGCCCCACATGCATAACCTCTGGCAAAATTCTGGCTTGTGTGCTTTTTTAACTTTGCTGTAGAAGTAAGATATCCCACAGGTTTTGTGTTGCGGAAAATTTCTCCCCAAAATCCTGAGTAACGCAGAAGTGTTCTGTCCTGCTCTTCCAGAGAAGAGCCTTTGTGATTGTAATGTGAAGTGCACCATGTGCACACCCCACTGCACCTCTTTGCTCAAGCTGGAGGTGTTGCTGATGGCACTGGCTGTATCCAGACAAGGAGATGCAGGTTTCCAGAGCCCAAATCCAGAAGAATGCTTCACCTGTCTCCCAGATGTTAGGTGGAAACACCCTGATGCTGTATACTACTGGTTTGTATGGAAAAGATATGCAGGCTGCCTGGGAACCTGTACATGCTTTAGTGAATCTTTGGTCTGAATCACTGGAAAACTAGACCTGAAGGTGCATTACAACATAAGTAAAAATTAGTACAAACTCTGAGTTTCTGGTTCTTGTCTATCATTTGGGATCATGTTAGCATGCCAGATCAGCCTGGGCCTTGAGACTGGTCTAGCTAAACTACCCATCACGACCTACTCCCCCTAAGGTACAAAAGGATTTTCACTTCAGACAGATTATGTTAAAATATGATTTAGGAAAATTCCTTTTCCAAGGAAATTCAAAATTATTAAGTCAGACAGTAGAAATACGAAGTGTTCACATGCAGCTCTTCTGCCAGCATTGTCCCTGTGAACAGATCCTTTTTCTTCAGTAGATCTATTGCAGGTTTGAGCCCAATCACAATGGACTCTTCACTCTGGTGCCTGGGAAGTCCCTACCTTTCCTGGTTGAGACCTCCAAGGTCTGCTTTTAACCCTCTTCTTGTCCACCATAGCCTGTAACACCCTAGAAATTCCCCTTGTCTGGACAGGCTCAACTTTTTCCTCTTGGACCCAAGGTCACCTTTCCCTGGCAATGACCTTTTCCAAACCTAGACAATCTCCCTAGAGTAGTAAAATGTATAACTGAGACTGCTCAAGAGGATTACCATCAGCCCCAATGTTTCTGCTGTCTGACACAGAATAGTCTGTCAGGACTACTGAGATTGTGTTAAACTCTCCTGAACCTCTTGCAAATGGTGTCCACTTGCAGCTCTGCTGCAGTGCATGGTTGTGTCACTAGTTCGTGGTTGTGTGCACCAGGAGGTGTATGTAACCTTCTTGGCCTTCACTCTTTCTTTATTACTACATGCCATATTGCAATAGAGAATGTTCCTCTGCAGTTTGGCAAGCGGCATCTAATTGTGATTGATTATTGATTGATCTAATTCATTGGTTAATTAATTGATCTATTTAATTGATTGACCTGAATTATTTATCTAATTACGTTCATTAAATATCAGATCTTAGCACACAACTCAGCAACACAACCCACCCAAGACAGTGTTCTCCTGCTCTTGTTGTATGAAGTGCCACCAGAGTTTCTACTGACCCAGGATGTTGCCAGCAGCCACGACCTTTGCTTTCCCCTCTGCTGCCTGTACATTACCGTCCCCTCCTTGTTTCTCAGTTTGGCCAACAGATGAGTTGCCTTCACAAGATAAACCACTGGAGAAAATAAACTCTTCAAAACCAAAAATGAACAGGAAGGACAATAACACTAGCATGAACAACTAAGGACTGCAGGAAGCACCACCAAGCCAAACACTGAATTCTCAGTTCTCCCTCTTCTGCTGTCTCTTTCCAGTTCTCATCTTTACTGTTTTCCCTTTTACCTTTATTTCCTGGTATGAAGAAAGAATTTTTTTTTTCTTTAAGTTTTGTTTCCTCTTTGGAAACAGTCAGGAAGAGCAATCAGTTCTACCAACGAAATAATGGTTGCAAAGAAGCAGTATAAAGATTTTGCTAAGGAGTGGAAGTGGCACAGCTGTAAAATTTTTCTAGTCAACATTAGCAATATTTGTGGTGTTCAGGGTCTGGATTCCAGAAAGGGAGAATGCTAAGAGAGATTATGACTAGAAATCCCTTCTGCAGTAAGTAATCAATTTGTTTTGTTTAAAAACAGCAGACCTAATTCGCTTCGTAAGAATTACCAAAAGGATTTTGATATTTTATCTCAGTAAGTGAAAGCACTAACATGTCATTTCACAAAACAAGAACTCAGATTGACCAGGCTAATTGGAGACAATGGACTATGGTTTTTTTCCAGTGTATGTGTGTGTGTATATATGTATATATATATATATATATATGTGTGTGTATAAATGTATATATATATGCATATACATACATTTAATGTAAGAGTATTTGATAGGAAACGAATTACTTGGAAAAGAGCTCTTAGGTCTTTATTCGATTGCATACAGTAACTAAGTTCAACAGAGATAGAGCTGTCAAGAAGCAGATTTGGGGTGCCACTGTTCAGACAAGAGTCCATTTCAGGAACACTGCTATATCCAAGTATACACTGCACTCAGTCATTTTCAAAAGGACTTTCTAAAAAACTGTATGATCCTTAAATAAAAACTGTGGTGAAGCTTAGGTTCAGAGTAAAAAAAGCATAGATAAATTCAGTGAGTTAATTTATGAAGACTTTTACATTAAACGGGCAGTTTCAGTGGTCTGCCCCTCATAAAAATACATGTGTTCCACAAGGATTTCTTTAATCATCCAGAGACTGCACTGTAACTCAGCCTAACCTGCACTAACCTTTTCTTCCCTAGCCAGTTCAGAATCACAGGATCACAGAAGGGCTTCGTAAAGAGAAGGTTTGGTCCCTGGAAGAATAATTCCATGAAGGAAGCACAAGAAAAAGTCTTCAGAAAGATTTAACTTTTCTTATGCTCTGTGGAGGCATAATCCACTTTGTAACTGTCCCAAGACTTAAGCTTACTCAAAGCCCAAAATTATAAAAAGTAAATATGTAGCTTCTGGCCTAACACAGTTAAGATATGAAAGGCAAAACAAGTACAGAATCAATGGATGAAAAAGGTACTTCGCAAATTTCTACAGAATTGAAATCCCAGGAAGTGTAGATGTGGCATGCCTCATTGGTGGACTTGGTAGTGTTCTGGTAATGATCTATGGGGGACTATATCTGGTGCAGGTAGCTCAGTGTGCAGCTGCACTGCAAGCCTCAGGCTGAGTTCTGGGTTAAAGCCCAAGACAAGACAAGAGACAAGACAACCTGCCGACCCTTTGCATAACAAAGGGCACAAAGACCGGGTGCAAAGCCAAGGGATTGGACACTGAGAGACACAGCAGGAGCCAAAGACTCCAGAGGAAGAGCAAGACTTGAGCTCATTTGGACTATGAGGGTATAAAAGCCCAGGGGTTCTTTTGTTGGAGGTCACTCCTCAGAGGCACCAGCTCAGGCTGTTTCTGGGTTACTGCATCATGAATAAATTCCTTTATGGAACAAGGTATCTGAGACTCTGCTATGGGAAACCTGGGACCGAACAGTAAGGAAACCTGGTCTGACTTTGTGAGTGGGATGTGTGGGGAGTCGAGAGGGGCACCCATGGTCTCACTGGAACCACCCATTGTGAAAGGACTCAGTCTCAGCAGTGACAGTCTCTGGTGGTGGGAGTGTGACTGCCAGACTGGTCCTGAATGGTCAGACTGGGAAGTTTCCTTAACATATTGAGCTCAATGATCTTAAAGGTCTTTTCCATCCTAAACAATTCTGTTATTCTATGAATCTAGATACTAAAAAATCTTCCAGATAAGGGGCAGGAGGAGCCTGACTCATGTCTTTTAAGTAAGAATAAGAATAGCCTTCTTGCAAACACTGAAGTGAAAGAGAATTTGCTGAGCTTTTCTCAGACTTGCCACCAAAAAATGTTCTCTGAAGAGCAAAAAGTTTAGAATTTAAAAGTTTAGAAGTTTTGTTTGATTGGGTTTTTTTGTTTGTTTTAGGTTTTTTCCCAGAGATACAAAAAACACAAGTCTGAGTAGAAGAGGAGACACATCAGGTATTCTGTTCACAGAATAGCTATTTTTTCTTTGACTTTGGAGAAGCTACCTGAGTCCATAGCAGCTATGAATATACAGCATATTTTCAACTTTCTTATGTTCTTATCTATGCTCTGAGTCTTATTCATTTACTGGTCCCCACTGAGGAAGTAAGGAGTGGATATGAAGGGACAGTATAGCCTCAGGGCACCATGGAGAACTACAGACAGATGGGGACATAACTTCTAAAGTTTTACCCTAACACCTGCTCTGCTTTCCAGCAGAGCTGGAATAATTGGCCAGTCAGGAATTCAAGTGAACTGACATTACAATGAACAAAAAGCCAGCACTGTTCTTCCATCTCCAAAGCTACCTATAAAATGCTATTCTTATTAAAATATTTTCTATACCCATCGTAACACATTGCAACTGACATGAAAAGAAAGTGATCTCAGATAATACAAAGACAAAAATACCTCAACGACCAGCTGTAACAGGACCTGTAATAGCACCATTTTGAAGAAGAACAATTGTATAGAATGACATTATATTTCCTTCTAATATTGGCTTTGCTCTTCAGACAATATATACCTTCTGCATGTTAAGTATGAATAGAGGAGCTACTGAGAAAAATACAGGTAGGTGCTATGAATTGTTAATATCTACTTTTGTTCATCTGCCAGGAAGAAATCTAATCTCTAAAAGTTTGAGAAAAGTTCCTGAGAGTTAGTAATGGCTACTCCACACACACTTTTCAGATATATTCCTTTGTTTCTGTATGAAGTCTGTAAAATAATAAGAATATGGTTCCTGGTATGCTTATTAGTTTTTTTCAACAACAGTGTAATTTTCAGCAAGAGTCTAAGCTGATTAAAGACAGGTACATTTGGTTACTATTAGGGAGAACAAAGTAAAACAAGTAAAACACGACACCATTAACAGTTACATTTTAGCTATGATGACTGCGTTTTAATGGTTGCAACCAAAATTATGATGGAATGACAGCAGAGAAGAATATTCTGAAATTCAACCAAGGCAAATTCAGTGTCCTGCACTTGGGGAGGAATAACCCCAGGCACAAGTATAGGCTGAAGGCTGGTCTGCTGGAAAGCAGCTTTGGAGAGAAGGACTTGGGGGTTCTGGTGGACAACAAGCTGTCCATGAGCCAGCAGTGTGCCCTTGTGGCTAAGAAGGCCAAAAGTATCCTGGAGTGCCTTAGGAGGAGCACTGCTGGCAGGTCGAGGAGGGTGATCCTGCCCCTCTACTCAGCTCTGGTGAAGCAGATCTCGAGTGCTGTGATCCGATTCTGGGATCCTCAATTCTGGAGCTCCTGCAGAAAGTCCAATGGAGGACAATAAAGCTAATTAGGGGACCGGGGCATCCCTCCTACGAGGAAAGGGTGAGGAAGCTGGGCCTGTTCAGCCTTGACAACAGACGACTGAGAAGGGACATCATCAATGCCTGAAAGTGTCTGAAGGGAGGGTGTCAGGAGGATGGAGCCAGGCTCTTCCTGGTGGTGCCAAGCAATTGGACAAGAGGTAATGGGCAGAAACCGATGCACTGTAAGTTCCACCTGAATATGAGGAAGAACTTCATTACTGTGTGAGTGACCGTACACCAGAACAGCTTGACCAGAGCAGCTGTGGAGTTTTCCTCCCTGGAGATATTCAAGAACTGTCTCGACACAATCCTGTGCCATGTGCTCTGGGATGAACCTGCTTGAGCACGATGGTTGGACCAAATGACCCACGGTGATCCCTTCCAACCTTACTATTTCTGTGATTCTTGATTCTGTGACAGTGTTCTCCAATGTCAAAAACACGAACTGCACTGTTTTAGTATTTCTGAAATCCCAGTTTTATAATTGCTCCTCAGTCAGGAAAAATTCCATGTATGGGCTATGAGCTTTAAGGTACATATTGCAAAAAGGTATTTTGAAATAATGAAAAAAAAGTTTAAAAGTAAATGATACTATATAAGTTTGAAGACAAGCATTTGTGTTTCTATCACAGTTAGTGGTCAAAACATGATTGAATTCACAGGTACAGCATAAAAAAGAGAGATCAGTTTCTGAAAGACCAGATGGTGCACTAGAAATGTGGGCATACTAGGATACAAAATAAAAAAGCAGATTAGTGGATCTAGTCTAGTGGTTCCATACAGTCTGTTTAGATTTTAGATTTTTAGTTTAGATTTTCTCCTCCTTTTTCTTCTGGGAAAAACACAAAGTTTTGGGCAGGATGATATTTGGGTACCTAAACTTCCCGATTCTTTTTAATACAGTTGTTCTGGAAACATTTGATAAATTTTTCTTTAAAAATGCAGATAAAAATGAAGTTTGTTTATACAATTTTTTTTCTAGAAATACAGATTTTGATTAAAATGTCTGTGAGGATAAAATTTGTTAGAATAAGTGAGTCATTTTCATGCTACATGAGATGCATCAACACAAACCAAGAGAAGAGAATAGCACCCGAATGTCCTTTGCTAAAGGAGTGCACTCTGATCTCTTAGTCTTTAAATCTCCTTGGTTAAACATCAACTGATCTTCAGAAAAAAAATATCTTTGAAGGTTATGATATTTTTCCTGTGAAAGGTTGGGGAAAAGTCTCTGTGGGATGGGAACATGCAAATCTGCTTGTAAGTTCTTCCCTTCATTGTGAAAGTGTAAAACTACCAAGCATAAACCCAAAAATTAAACTTACCTCTTCTCCATTGCATATATTCTTATCCCACTGATCTGTGTTTCCTGATTTCCTGTGTGCCCCAATTTCCTGTCACATCTTCTGCTCTGCCCACTACCCTTCGTTGTCACTTTCCAGAGTAGTAGGGGCAGTAAGACTTAGCTTTGTGTCTCCTGCGCTTTCTACAGAAATAAAAAGTCTCACAGCTTTATCATCTGATCTCTTATTCCCCTGCTGGGCTAGATTCATCATTATGGAAGAGAGTGGAGCAAGAAAACTTGAGCTTTTGCTTTCAGTCTTTGGAGGTCTCAACACAACCCATAAATAATGGATAGATTAATTAATATTGGTGAAAGATTCAGATAGTATGGTGATAAATGTTTGCAGTAAAGCTCATTCATTAGGGTGCATTCAGAGCCATTATTCCAACTCTGGAGAGCAAAGTCTGCCCTCAAAGACAAACAGGAAACAACACACTTTTCCACTGAAGTAAGATAAGGACATAAAACCTCTTCTTTGTCTACTGAATTAAAGTTAATTTTTTTATCATTTAAGCTCACCTCAAAAGAAATTAGGTCAAGTATTCAGAATTATTAAAAAATGTCATTAGAGCTGGTATAAGAGAAAATACTGTACAATAATATAAATGTATTTATACATGCTATTAGAGTATTGATGTGACTGGTCACAGAACTGTAGATTGTGACACAAAGTTATACTTATGGCATTAAGATGCAACCTAAAACATCAACAGACAAGGAAAATTCTGAATAAAACCAGCCTAAAATTATAGAACAAGAGCATACCTTCAGTTTTATTGAAGGTGGCAGAAGTTATAAGAACTCAAAATCAGAGAAGGGTTATCTGAGTGCTTTAATCAGACGGTCTTTCCCTTATCAACATGGAAAGAGACTTGCTTTAACAAGTAGAGAACAGGATAATGAATAATCCACAGTTTTTCATGGAGAACCTTGGAGTAATATATGAAAAGTTAAAGAAATAAGAGACTAATAACTCTACCTGACTATGTATGACTGAGTGAAACAGAAGTGCACTGTGATATGAGTTACTACAGGAGGATTTATTTTGTATGGGCTTTCTTTGCTGACCATAATTTACTGTCAATACAGTATTTTCTAAGTAGCTTCACAGAGTACAGACACAGTACAGATTGTAAAATGCTTCTCAAAAAGGTAGTGATTTGGCAATGTGATTGGAAATAGTGATTCCAATCTCACCTTTTTTTTTTTCTCTGGGGAAAAACAATACATAATAAAGCATTCTTAAAGAACAATCGCTTTCTAATTCTATGTAGTGTTATTGATCTCCTTTAAAATAAACCATGAGCTAGTTTGCTGCCCAAAGTTTACTTCTTTTCCTAAAAAGTGAATTTCTAACCACTGAAACACAGAAACCTGGGAATGAGAAAAAATCACAGCTGAGTGCAGGATCAACATGTTGAGAATCATAGGAATCTAAATATGGGAAACACAGGAGAAGCTCCAAACAAGTGACTATCTGAATTCTTTGCAAGGAAAATGGGGGTTTAAGGTACCTTTCTTCCGGTTCACAGAGACACAAGCATACTGAGTGTTCGCATCCTGCTGTAGCATCCCAGCAGATTGGTGAGAGGTATTTTCTGTTCCTCCCATCTGTCCAGATATTTGTCAAAATGTGGTTTTATGAGCAGAATCTAATTCTAGACATTCATTTAGGCCTGTGAAGAATTTGTCAGTCCACCACGAGGGAACAGCCTGACAAAGACTGGCCCTTGAGAGGAAGGTGCAGCACACTTGTAATCCCTGCTCTCTTCAGAGTTCAGCAACAGGGAGAATGAACACAGGAACCTGTCCTTCATGAGGGAGATATATTTTCTAAGGAACAATGATCAAACAGAACCTTCTTGAGCATGCAACAATCACATTATGCAGCTGGAAATGGCAAGTGTTCATCAGAGGCTTTTGACTTCAGGGAAAGAAGACTGAGCTGTCTGCCTTCCAGGGTCTAAGGTTTTTTCTTTTCTATTCTCCTGGTGAAAATTACAGTATTCCAGGGAACCAGAGGATTCCCTCTTTTTTAACTTAGCTATTCAGGCCCGAGAATATGCACAGGGTGGGGAGCAGAGGTGAGGAGTGAGAGCTGCCTGAGAAAGCTGTCCTGTGGAAAAGTCACACTGGACAGTCTAACGTGGATGAACATTCCACATCTGTCTTTGTGCCTGGCATTTCACTCTTTGGTTCACATCTTCCATGCATAACTGAAGTATGTCAGATGATAAAAAGTAAAATTTCCCCTCAAAACCAATCATTTGTCTTTGAGAAAAAAGATCACAGTGAGCAATAGGTGTTAAAAAACCCTTTCTAAGCATTAGCCTTCTGTTTTCTTATTGCTTATTCTCTGTGCCATACCTCTGGCAAGCCATCAATGGCTGCATTCATGATTTACACCTTGTCTACATCTGGAGATGTACCAAGGAAATGTGAGGATTTAAACATCATCATCCCCACATCTGTCTTCTGTCAACTGAGTACTCCCCTTGACCTAAACCACTTGGTTTCATCTCTCACAATCACTGAAACTGCTGTGTTTAATGCTTCCCATATGCCTGGGTTGGTTTTATGTTATTACAAGTTTGAGTTTCAACTTTTTGGTTGAGGGAATTCTTTTTGTTTGTTCTTATTAGTAGTGCTATTATTTTGCTTCAGTGTAAGCATGAGAACATGCTTCCTGCCAGCTTCTATGAATGCAGTGGGAAAAATTTGCAACATCTGGGGCTCAAAGGTATATTTCTTGGCCATGATGTTGCAGACTGCAAGAGAGATGGGAAAAGAAAATGTGTGATGCAGGAGACGTTTCCTTCCTCACCTCTCTTTGCTCATAAATAACTCTTTCTTTGATAATGTACAGTCCTGCACTCATTAACTGACTCAAGCTCCCAGAGCACTCATGTTTCTGTTAAAGACATGCTTCCTTTCTTACTCATCATTTTTATCCACATTGTGACATTATGAAGCCCTTTTTTCCTCAGTGCTCAAGTCCATGAATCCACTCGAGCATCAGGAGAAGAAGACAGCCCTTCCCATTATGCTGTTCTGCTCCTTGCCTCAAAGGTTTTCAGATCCAGAAGCAGGCACTGCCCAGTTTTGTCATGTGATGGTCTGACAGGCCAGACTCTCACATCTCAGGAATACCTCCTGAACTTGGCTTGAAAAGTGCCCTCAAATGAGGCAACCCTTGCTGTTCATACAGACTGGGGAATGATATGCTGGAAAGCAGTGACAGGAAAGGGGGTTCTGGTTGATAAGTTGAATCTGCGTCAGCAATGCCCCGGCAGCCAGGAGGGCCAACCCTGTCCTGGGGGGCATCAGGCAAAGCATCACCAGCCAGTGAAGGGAGGGGATTGTCCCCCTCTGCTCTGACCTGGAGCTGCCTCACCCTGAATATTGTATGCAGTTTTGGGTGCCACAATATAAGAAAGATATTAAGCTGTTAGAGAGTGTCCAAAGGAGGGCAGCGGAGATGGTGAAGGGCCTTGAGAGGTGACTGAGGTCACTTGCTCTGTTCAGCCTGGAGGAGACTGAGAGGAGATATCACAATCTACAACTTCCTCATGAGGGAAGGAGGAGGGGCAGACACTGATCTCTTCTCTGTGGTGACAAGGGACAGAACCGGAGGGAATGGCCTGAAGTTGTGTCAGGGGAGGTTTAGGTCGGATATTAGAAAGAGCTTCTTCCCCTAGAGGGTGGTTGGGCACTGGAACAGGCTCCTCAGGGCAGTGGTCACAGCACCAAGCCTGACAGTTCAGGAAGTGTTTGGGTGATCTCTCAGGCACATTGTGTGACTCTCAGGGATGGTCTTGTACAGGGCTAAGAGCTGGACTTGATGATCCCTGTGGTCCCTTCCAATTCAGCATACTCTGTGATTCTGTGAAATAATAAAACAAGTTCTGACTTTTCGTTCTACTACCTGATTTCTTCTTGGTCAGGAATACACAGGTTTTGGTCTACCTAGAGACCACCGCCTGGTTTCATAATTTATGCAACATTTCAGAGGCCCAAGAGTGGTGTGAATTTAATTAATATCTACAATTATCCACAGTTGATCAAATATAACTACACTAGTTTAATGGAAAAAATCTTTACATGAAATTAATTAATTCATTAAAACCAAATAAAACCAAGAACCTGACTAGTGGTACTGTAACCATGGAAATAATAATAATAACAACAACAAAAATAACAATAACAATAATAAAGTTCACAATGGAGAGTCATTACTGAAGGATGAGGCCTAGTACAAAGATAGAGCTAAAAATAATATATAAGTAATAGGTTTCTGTACCTAGAATATACAAAGATTAAAGGCTTAAGAATTAACTGATGCTATGGATTTCCAGAAGGGCTTGGAAGAATATGCTTCATGAGGTAGAAAGTTAATAGCTTCCGTGTGAAACATTGCCTTTAATAGTATCCAGGGTCACAAAACAACAAAATACCTGCAGTCAAGCAGTGAATTCTGGCTCAGATTTATGGGTTAAAATTTTATCTAAAAATTTCAGGACCACATGCCCCATTTTTGCAAAACCAGCTCCAGGTTTCGGCAGCTTGTACTTCAGTGGCCACACTTACACAAATGGACAGGTACATGCTGCTTGAAGCAGTGCCTTTCCAGACCCTGATCCAAACCCAGATTATGTCCCTTTTCATCTGGGAAACATTTACAAACACTGTTGTTGTTTTGGTTTGGGGGTTTTGGGTTGGGTTTTGGGTTGGGGTTTTTTTGCACAGCTTATCTCTGCATTTCCTATTGCAGAGTTTTGTCACTGAATCTGCTTAAACTTACATTCTTTAATCATGGACACTTACAGAAAAGGCTAGGGGGAGATGGAGAAGAAGTTGGGGCGGGGTAGGGTCCAGTGTTTTAATCTGGGTATTTCTTAGGCATCGCATCTGAGCAAGTATAGGGATGATACCTTGATTTCCTGGTGATCAATCACACTTCAGGCAGTGAGCACACAAGTCAGAACTGATAATATCTCTTCATGGCGTATTGTTCTCTGCGGCAAAATAGAATGCAGTTTTAAATTCTCCTTTTCATCCATCAGAAGACAAAATCAGGAGCTTAGGAAAGAGCATAGCCCAAGTAATTCTTATATCTGAGCAGACATCAATACTTATAGACCTACTCAGGATTTACAAACACTGCACAGTAGGGCATCACAAAACAGTATTGGCTAAGGATTAAAATGGGTTATAAGATATAATTGGTCAGGAACACCAGTTGTCTGGCATGATGGAATAACAGTGATCATTTTGTACAACAAGGCATACATAAGGCAACTTTGGAAGTAAAGAGAGGCAGAAACAAAGTCTCAGGAAATAGCATAGCCTCCTCTTACCATGTCACATGCACTCACTGGATAGTAATTCTCAGCAGAACTACATGTCTGTGCACATGGATTTTTTGTTGTACTGGCTTTTCATGCCTTCCTGCATCAGATGTCTCTCATCCTGATGAGACCCAGGCAACCTTTACAAAACGCAGCCCAGACAGTAGTGCCCAGCCTAAACATCCAGGCAGGATTAAAAGCACATTCAAGAATGTATAACACCAGCATTCATGCCCCAAACCTACTGCTTCTAGAAAATCTCTGCTGGCACTTCTGTTTATACAGTAATGACTATCTACACTCAGTCTAATATCACAATGGTATATAAATAAAGCTCACACAAGTGAGAAAAAGGGTGCACAGATCATCTCCTCAAGACTTGTGGTTAACCAGAGATACATGCAGTGGTGGAACACTGCATTGCCCATACCCATGTCCCGCCTATTCTTTTTAAGCTTTTCAAGCTCATTTTATTCTTGAACATCTGCATAAACTAAGCCCAAACCTACCTTATTGTAGGAGTCCTAGAATTTGGTGCTTTTTTTGAATTCACATGTTGCACATTTTCGGCCTTCCCATGCTCAGAAGTGTCTTCGGGTAGTGAGGTCTGAAGACTGACACCAAAATAGATAGTGAGATTATGCTTATTTAAAATATGAGTAACTGTTACATGGATTATGGTTTTATGTCTAGAAACTCTTTTCTTTAAGTCTTGTAACACCACTTGACTAATAGAAGGTAGCCTATTATGTTAAAACTAGCCATTGTAGCTGAAGCAACAGCATATTTTATTGGAACAGATGTTCTGCAAATGAGCAGGGAGTAAGGAGAGCAGTCATTGTTTTGATGTTGTTTAAAGGGCAAGAGTGATGCCAATCATAATTACCATCTGCTATAGTACATAAAGTATCCATATGCTCTTTATATGGCCCCAAAATTGATTTGAACTGCCATACTGAGATTTCTCATTGGAGGGCACTAGTTCTTCATACCCTTATTAGTTCCTGACTGACAAGAGCCCTGAGAATAGTTAACACAAATGTCTCAAAATCCTGGCTCAAGTAGTCACAGATTAAATTTAGAGTAGGCCAACCTTTGCCATTCTTTCCTGGATCTCCTGCCATGATAGCATTTACCATCTGAAGTCAAAGCATACCAGGCAGCTGTTCAAAAACATAAACCCAATCTACAAATCCCTATTACTGTACTCCACAGGGCTTGCAAAGTTTCTCATGGCTCTAAAAATGCCATGTTAGAGCCCACAGTCTTCTGGACATTGACTCAGAAACCAACTCTGTATTTAACCTTCCGTTCCCCACTTTCCAACTGAAATGTGTTTGCTCTTTCAGCTGAGTGCATTTCCAGTAATATTTCACATACTAAAAAGAAAGACCTCTCTCATCTATCCAACATACAAAGGAAAAACTATTTTTAACCTTGCAAATCCATTGACCTCTTCCTACTTTGTGACTAGATCTTACATAAAGTCCGTGAGCTTTCCAATAAAATTCTGTGTCGAGTTAACAAACGTTATCATGAATACAAAGAAAGAAGTCCAAATTCATCTACAACAGAAGACTAAAACAGTCTTCCCTCACATTCCAGCTTAAATTTAGGACTTTTTTTTTGCTTGCACAGAAAATAACAAAACATATCAGCTCTATGGAGATATAGTGATTATCCATTCATTCACATGTTTTTTTCCACAGCAGTCCAAATAATAGGTGTCTGAAAAAATGGTGCCATACCCAATACAAAATAATAGTGGTTCAAATGGCATTTGTTGCTAAGCCCAGTCACTTAGTGACAGGCTTATTCTACAAAGAAGTTCAGCTTATATTTCCCTTCCTTTCCTTATTTTATCAGACAGGTTTTCACTATTACGTGATTGTCTACTTTTAGAATCCACTTGTGATTTATCTGGCAGCAAAGCTTATGGAATGAGTTCCAAAGCTAGATTTAAATCTAGATTTAAACAGGTCATCAGATTTTTACTTTTGGTATCTTCTTGCTGTTCTGTTAATGATAAGGCATGAAAAGGAAAATTTTTGACATATTATATCCTTTTCTTTTGCAATTTCTTCTTATGAGGCTGTAAGCAAATTATGTGGCTTAGAGGTTTCTGAGGTACTTGTTTGGACTCAGTCATAGTTTAATGGCCTACATATAAGAATTTGGCACTGTGTTCCTGCAATTTTTTATGACATCTGAGAAATACCATTAAAGTTCCCCTGGAACAGACACATCTCTGCGCTTTTAAGGGACTGTTACTGAAGTGCACTGGGGAAATAAACCAGCTTCTTGGGCTTCTTTCTTTTCCCTTTATCCTTTATAAGGGGTTATTACAACTCCCCTTTCATATTTTTATTTTACTTATTTACCTCTTGGGCAAAAGTATGACTGAAGTATGATTGGGACATTCACTGGGAAAAAACTCCCTTTAAATGAGGGATAAAAGACCATGCCAACATCTTCTACAAATAGCCACAGAGCTACCACATAACCTCCCACATTTTGTTGCAGTAGCAAAATTACACACAACTCTTTTAACACAAACATGCAGAAAAATGTGTGTGCTAATAGAGATGGTGAGGGAGGAAATCTTATCAATATAACAGTATTATGAACACAATTACTCTCCTTCAGGAAAGAGCAAGATAGAAAGCTGATCTCAGGTGACAGATTGTTAGTCACATTACATATTCTAGAGGACATTCAGCAACAATAATGATCCGGTAATGAAACTAGAAAAGAACTATTGCAGACAGTGCATATGCTTTTAATTGAAAGAAATAAAATCAAATCCTAAACAGAAAAAGGACAAAAAAGATCAGCTCCTATGATAACTCTTGCAATGTGTAGCTCCTTTGTATGGTCATTATACTTTGAGCACACTCCATTTTGCTTTAGTTTATTTTGGTTTATTGATCTGTGACTAAAAAACTATACATTTATGTGTGAGAGGTTTTACAGAAGCAAAATTCATTTTATGTTATCATAGATACTCATTATTAGGAAATTGCCCGTTGCTAATTTTTATCTGTAATATGGTTCACCAAAAGCTTAATTTTCTTTGCTCAGCTGGAATATTACATTTATTGTTCTTAGTAATGACTGCACAGAATTCTATGTAGAGCAAAATTGTGACATGGAAAGTTGTCTATAAGGAGTAAAAGGTAGTAAGAATATATCAATGATTTACATTAATATTCATTATCATTCTGAAAAGTGGCATAAAACCATAAGGAGTTGTAGGGTTCAAATTGTTTCACTCTAATTATTCTAATTTACTGTAATTAAGACACTGAAAAAAAAAATCCAGTGAAAGAAAACCATAACATCCTTTCAATATCAAAGAATCACAGTCTTGTATTTACACAGTATTATTAACCAGACCCCTGAGTGAGCAGGACAAAGGCACAGAAGACACGTTTAAGAAAATTATTTATGTATTTGTGTAGGTGTTTATAGAGGAAGAATTTTTAAAATATGGTTGTGTCTGTACATTTTGTCCTTCTTTTAGGGTCATCACTTGCATTAAAATCAATAGGGCAAAAACCTGGATGAGATCTCAAGGGCCCTAGCTACATATAGAGTCACCATCAAGGGCTATACATCAGACCAAGCTGGTTCACTATTATTTTCAACTGTGCAACTGGGAGACTGTCCTGGCCTCTGCTTCAGACTCTTAAGATCCACGAATAAATCTGAAAATTCATCAGCCAGCCACTTGCAGTGTTTACCCATTCTTTTTCTCTTTCAGGCTTCAGTTTTCTGCAGGAAGTTACATCTGTGTACAGCGTTGAGCCATGCACACGTGGTAGCTCAGTGTGAGCATGGTCCTTGTGTTTACTTGGTAACTAAACAGTGCTAACAGGCTCACAAACCTATTGTTGATGCATAGTCAAAGCTTTAGCTGTTAGATGGAAAGAGAGGAAGGAAAAATCACTTTTTTTTTTTTTTAACTCACAGAGGATGGTGAAACACCTGGCTCTGATAGAACCATTTCACATTGACTGACATTATCATTCGAACCGTGGGATGGGTGTTTGACGCTCTTGCCTCATATCAACAGTCCAGGAAATACAGGGGAGCTTGGAAAGGTCAGGAATTATCGGTTTCCTCTTTTGAGAGATTAAGGTGCACATGAGGGATGCACAGGAGGAGACAGGAAGGGAAGGTGTCGGGATAACACATTCATTACTCAGATCTGGATGCTTCGAAGCATCTGCCTGAATTCTTCTGTCAAAAACAGCTCATGTATTTCTGAATACCCTTCTATCAAGTCCCTTCTGCTACTGAACAAAATACTTGGAAATTTGCCCCTCCTCTTGGCTTAAATTATTTCTAGCCCATTTGTCTCAGATGTTACATAACAGGTATTATGAATTTCTATATGCTTCCAAACCACTATACAATCTTCAGGTGAAAACCACTAAGTGCAAAATATCTTTCAATATAATAAAAAAAACTAATATGTGAAATAGGCCTGAAAAAACCCTCTTCATATATAAAGTGGGATAAGGAAAAGAGAATGTCATTTTCTTGACAGGCCATGATTCTTTTTTTATGTATAATCACTGGTTTAGACAGAGAGTTTCCTTTTTATGAATGTCAAAGTATGACAGGACAAGAGGAAAAGAACTAAAAGAACAGGTCAGAAAGAGACAACAATCCAGTGTCTTAGCAGCTGACTGGCAGGAAAAAATCCACTGAGTTAAGAAAGTTTCTCAGCGCTTAGAAATGCTTCTGAAAATATCAAGTCTGGCATGTTCCAAGGCTTAGACTACGATAAATTTTCCATTCTGTGACCAGGAATATTTTGGTTCTTTAAATATTCACTGTAATCACTATATGTATCTATCTGTATGTATAGCTGCATATATAGACATGTAAGTACATTTTTTATACTATATTTGTAGCACTGTGAAGTTGTTTATATATTGGTAAGAAAGAAATCCAGCTTTAGCTGGTTGGGTACTGAAATCAACTGCTAGGATTCAGTGCGTGTCCACCAAAAGTAAAAGACATCAAGCTGTAAGTAGTATCAGGACATTCATTCATTTGCCTTGGACAGGTGTATGAATCTCTCCAAATCAAAACTTTCCATTTACTTGTGTTTCCTGTTTACAGCATAAGAACAGTCTGCTTTAAGCACAGTGGGTATCCTTATTTCAACGGGATCACAGAGCAACAACACTAGTGAAGAAAAATAACAATACAGGTTCACTGTGTTTTACAGATGTTTCCAACCTGCAAAGAATGTGTATGCTCTCAGGAGGCTAGCCTGCTTCATGATGACAGCGTGCAGCAAGATGCCAACATACCTGCTGGGAAGGGGCATCCACAGAGTTGTAGGATGGCCTAGGAATCTCCAGGAAAGTCAGGCAGCCCATCCATGTGAGGATGCCTGGCAGAGATTTTCATCATAGAGCACAACTTCCTAGTCCTAAAGCATGTACCTCATTCAGCACCTTTTTAGGTCAGACCCTCAGTAACTATCACATCCCATGCGACCCGGGAAAACTTCTGGTTTATGACACTGAGGCTTGTAACTCTTAGGTTCTGGATCTCTGGTAAATCTATTTTCCAGTCATCTTCAGGGAAGATAAAACAATTTATGAAAAGCTAAAGTACAGGTCAGTAAGAAAAATAAGCATGGTAAGAGGTACCTAAATGGATTCATACCCTGAAGTAATGCACATACACATCTAGCCAGATGTACCTTTCTTGAAGCATAGGCAATACCTACATAGTCATGTAAGCCTATACAACATTTCAGCAAATCTTCCTACAGAGTCCTGCTGAAGATCAGTGTAAGCTTATGTGACATTACAGAAGATAGAATGAACAAAAGGTTTGCAAAATCACAATTTGCTATTTACAATTTAAATCTGTATTTCAAGAATATCAATTTCCCATTAAAAAAAGATTTTAGAAAGCAGGAAAAAAGTGTCTGCAGGTTTTAATCCTCCTTGAAGAAAAAATACGTCTCAGAGGTACTCTTTTTCATTCATCAAAAAAGTTATAAAACAGCACAAGGTAAAGGATGTTATATTCAATTTCTTATTCAAATGGAATACCCTTCTTCTTTCCTCACTAATACTCTCTTCTTCCAGTCTTTTCACCCACATGTACATATCTTGGCAGCAACTACTTCAAGAGTATTGAACATAGAACCACAGAGCCACAGAACCACAGAATATGCTAACTTGGACGGGACCCACAAGTATCACTGAGTCCAGTCACACCATGTACCTGAGAGTGTTGTCCAAACACTTTGTGAACTCCCTCAGGTTTGGTCCTGGGACAACTTCCTTGGGGGAACCTCTTACAGTGCTCAAACACCCTCTGGGGGAAGAACCTCTTTCTAAGATACAAACTAAATCTCCGCTGACTCAGCTTCAGGCCATTCCCCTGGGTACTGTCACTGCTCACCACACAGAAGAGATCAATGCCTGTCCCTCCTCTTCCCCTCACAAGGAAGTTGTAACTGCAATGAGGTCTCCCCTCAGTCTCTTCTTCTCCAGGCTGAACAGACCAAGTGACCTCAGCCACTCATCACACGGCTTCCCCTTGAGGCCCTTCACCATCTTCCTTGCCCTCCTTCGGACACTCTCTAACAGCTTAATATCTTTCTTATATTGAGGTGCCCAAAACTGCACATAATGTTCAAGGTGAGGCTGCACCAGTGCAGAGTAGAGTGTGCACATTCCCACATGAGTCAGACTGGAACAAAGGCCATTGAGTTTCAAAAATCCCCCACATTCCTATTGAAAGAAAAGTTTTGAAGGCTGAGCAGGATGAAGTTCAAACAAAAGGATGTTCAAATTACCATGTAAGGGTGTGGGGTTACGAGCGAGTTAATACGGGATGCTTGTTTGCGTAATGGTCACGGTGTACGCTGGGAGCTGAAGTTCTGATGGAAGCCCACGAAAAGATGACCAACTAGAAGTGTCCCAGCAGGAAGTTCAAAGTGATTGGACAGGACTGCACTGGCCCCCCCACGTTTTGTTACTGCGCCTTTTTCAAATATAAGAACTTGTTCAGCCATTAATAAAGGACTCTCCATTTTCCAGCATCCCAAGAGGGTCTCGTTTATATTCACTGCCACGTAAGGGTGTCTTTAATACTAGTGCAGCCCACACCTGGGCTCAAAGTCACTTAAGCACACACTTGGTTCCCAGCTGCAAGCACATAGTAGGTTTGGCATCAGATGTTGTGTAGTTGACCTTCATCTGTCCAGCAAGACTAATACTTTGGCTTTATTGTACATGCATTGACTGCCTTATCTCACCTGTGATCTCTTGCTCAACATGACATGCCTCCTGAATCATTTAAACCTATCTTATGGGACCCACATTTTACTTGAACGCTATGCAGGTAGAAAAAATGTGTCCATGATATTTGATAGCTATCAGTAAGACAGAAAAAGACTGCAAAAAGATAGTTATGCAGGAAAGGAAAAGCGATGTAATAAGAAGCCTCTGTCTTTTCTCTGACAGGGTTTATGCCCTGTAATTACAGGAAGATGCTTTCTCTCTCTGCTATCTCTCCTTTTTAATACCAGGAAGCTCATATTTCACATGTGAAAGAAGTTGAAAAAGATTTAATTAAATAGCAACATATCTTGGAGAAAATATACCCTGAGACACTGATGTCTTATCTTTAGTCAAGCCAAATGGACTTTAACAGGGGAAATTGTTTGCAAACTGTAATCCATCAGGCAATACTTATAGGGTTTATCACCACGGACCTGCATATAACAGCTCATCACAAAATAGCAAAAACCACAAAGCATGCTTTGAAGACTGAATGAGACACAAAAATAAGAGGCAGCCTGCCAAGTCTGTGGCAATGCATTTTAATAAGATGAACTCAATCTCTTTATGATTCTTGAAATTCTTGGAAAAAGAACTGCATTTTTTTATTCATTCCAAATTATTTTTCCTTCTATTTCCTGTGTATATTGCATCTATGGTGAGATTTTGAGGACACAGAGAGACATGTTTCTCTTAGTTTCAGTTTAAAACTGAAAGATTGACTACAACTATTCTTAAGGAAACTAGAATCAATTCACTCTTTATGTTAGAATTAATAGTCCCAAATACAGACTTATTTTATTCTTTGTGTCAGACTCTATTACAAGTAATATTTCATGCAGGGTTACCATAAAGGAACTACCCCAAACTTTTATTAACTTCACATAAACATAAGGTGATGAATGTATGTGTTTACGAACATGTGTGCACTCAGAGAGGACAAGGGATGATTACCTGGCACCTGAACAGAAAGTCATCTGTGGTAAAGTTTGATAATCTGAAAAGCACTTCTGACCCTGATGAGTCCAAGATCAGAATTTCCACCTGCCTACAGTGCCATGATAATGTTACTAAACTCTGCAGTAAACTCTGTGCAAACTAGTTGAAATATTTGACAAAATTATTTTAGAGGATTTCTAATTAATTTTTTTTGCTATTCCTGGGTTTCTTTGGAACAAGACATTGAAATAATGTTTTATTTGTTGTGGAATTTTAAAAAATCATAAAATATAATGTTTCAAGTTGCATAACTCTCAGTGAAAAAATGTATTAAAAATTATTTTTCAAAAACGTATTTTTGTTAAGAATGGAATATATAAATACCTGCATCTCCCTAAATTCTAACAGAGAAATGCACTGCTTTGATATTAAAGGCTTAATAATGTGCTTTTTAACATATATATGCTAAATACATTCTAATTTTTACTGAATTTTATTATAAATTGAAACAATTTAAACTTATATTGATTATGGTAGCAATTGTACAAATGCATGATATTTGAAAACTTCTGGCAGTCAGGTGAAGTTCTGGGTGACTGGAAAAGGGGAAACACTGTACTCATCTTTAAAAAAGGTAAAAAGGAGGACCCTGAGATCTACTGACCTGTCAGCTTCACCTTTGCGCCTGGGAAGATCATGGAACACATCCTCCTAGAAGCTATACTAAGGCAGAGGGAGGACAGAGAGGTGATTTGGGACAGCCAGCAGGGCTTCACCAAGGGCAAGTCCTGCCTGACCAGCCTGGTGGCCTTCTGTGATGGAGTGACTGCATCAGTGGACAAGGGAAGGGATCCAGATGTCCTTTATCTGACTTTCTGTAAAGTTTTTGACAGTCCTTTACAACATTCTTCTCTCTAAACTGGAGAATGAAGAATTTGATTGGTGGACTGTTAGGTGGATAAGGAATTGGCTGGACAGTCACATTGAGGGTAATGGCCAACAGCTGAGAGTCCCCACAGACATCACTGACAAGTGCTGTCCCTCAGGGACATATATTGTCCCTTCATTAATGACATAGACAAAGGGATAGAGCGCGCTCCCAGAAAATTTGCAGATGACACCACACTGAGTGGTGCAGTTGAGTTGACACACCTGAATGATGGGATGGCATCCAGAGGGACCCAGACAAGCTCCAGAAGTGGGCCTATGGGAACCTCATGAGGATTCACAAGACCAAGTGCACAGTGCTGCACCTGGGTGGGGGAAATCCCCCATATCAGGACTTGGGGGTGCTGGTGGGTGAGAGACTGGACATAAGCCAACAATGTGCACTTGCAGCCCAGAAAGCCAATTGTATCCTGGGCTGCATCAGAAGCAGTGTGGCCCACAGGGCAAGAGAGGTGGTTATGCCCTTCTTCTCTGCTCTGGTGAGACCCTACCTGAAACACTCTGGGGTCTAGTTCTTGGGTACTCCACACAGGGAGGACATCGACCTGTTGAAGAGATTCCAGGGAAGAGCCATGAAGATCATTAGAGGGATGGAACACCTCTCTTATGAGGAAAGGCTGAGGGAATTGGTATTGTTCAGCTTGGAAATGAGAAGTATTCAGGGTGACCTAATTGTAGACTTCCAGTACATGAAGGAAGCCTACAAGAAAGACAGAGACTTTTTATAAGGGCATGTGGTGATAGGACGAGGGCAAATGGCTTTAAACTGAAAGAGAGTAGATTTAAGTTAAATATCAGGAAGAAATATCACATCTGTGAGGTGGTGAGGCACTGGAAAAGGTTGCTCAGAGAAGTTGTGGATGCCCCATTCCTGAAAATGTTCTAAGCAAGATAAGATGAGGTTTTGCACAGTCTGGTGTAGTGAAAGGTGTCCCCATCTACACCGGTGGGATTGGTGCTAAATGATCTTTAAAGTCACATTCAATCCAGGCCATTCTATGATTCTGTGGTATGATTCTACGAGAGAAAATCATGTTCATACTTAATTTCTTCAGTGACAAATAAAGCACAATGTTACCTTGGTCCACAGAATGTTTTCTAGTACTCTGGCATAGCTTTGTGTAACTCAGCATTTCAGAAATATGCAATTGAATAAAAGAAAATAGCCAGTTGAATTGCCTGTAGAGGAAATGTGATTTATATACTTTGCAGTTATAAGAGAAGAGAGGAAAACAACACAAAAAAATCACAAAGTGCTTTCTTACTGCCAAAAGCTTTTTCTAGTACTTCCTCTCTCACAGAACTTTTGATACAAAATTAAACAAAAGCAGGAACACCTGGGAAAGGTATGTAATACTCGAGTGCCTTTTTTCCCAAAGAAAACTGCCATTAATCTGCATAAGGAGTTAAATAAAAAGGAGGATTATCAAAGTTTGAAATTGTCTGAAAACATGTACAGTATTGTTTTGAATATTACTACGACACATGAAGCTGATGCAAAATTGACTGAATCAGACTCACAGCAAAATGCATGTGTGAAAGGCTTCAAGACTCTGTTATGCTGTTTCCCAGACCCACCACATTAAAAACTTTCAAAACCATGCACTGAGAGCTCTCAGATTGAAGGCAGAAGCTTGGCTTATTTATAGATTGCAGATTTCAGCAAGGATGAAAACGTTCAAAATATTTAGCTCTCCTCTTTTTTGCTGCCCAAGATGGCCCAAAGAGAACCCATTATTGAAGGGGCTGGGCAAAAAGAAAGGGACAGTCATAAAGCTCTTGTTATGATATTGTTCCATTACTCTACAATTATAAATCATCTAACACAGAAACTGCTTTGAAAAGTCTACTTTTCAGAAGAAGGTTTGATATATCTTTTATAGATATGTTTTTTCTATCGTGAGGAAAAGACAAATAAATCTATCCAGCTGAAAGATCATGATTATATCCTCAAAGTATGTAGCAGTCATAGTACAGAAAACTCCAGAACAATAAAGAAGAGGGTCTAAATAAGGCCATTTGGAAGCCCCAAACCCCAGGATCTCTTCTGTTAGTGTTTTTTTGGTTTTGCAGATTTTTTGCTTATGGCACCAAAAAGGGTTATTTTTGTGCAGAATAGTCAATTTCAATTAAATCCTCCTGTTTAGATACTCAGGAACACTTACAGACAGAAGGTGTAGATTGTTTTGCTTTTTTCACCAACTAAAGTACAACTTCACAGATTAAATTAGCAGTTATATACCAAGGGCCAGGTTTTCCAGTTATGTAGATACCATTTTTAAAAGCTCCTGCATACTCTACGGTTTTTAGTTGGGCATAAATTACATTTGTACTCCCTTCAAGGCTCCTTTAACCTTCTGGAATGATGACAGTTGATTTTACATAAATGCAAACCCAGCCCCCAAATTCATTATTGTACTTGGATTGAAGCCTTCTCAGTGAAGACAGTTCACTGCAGAATATGCCAGCTCACAATCTGTCACACCTTTCCTGTGCATCTCCTTTCTTCTCTACGTCCACAAAATTTCAGCCCAACCTCTGAGAACGTGACCCACCACACACCAGCACTGTAGTACAGTAAAACAAATCCATGAGGCCATGGAAGAGGAAGCTGCAGACCATCAAAACATATGAGGAAGACAATGCAGAAAAATATTTTTTGTTTACAAAGAGTTCTCTCCTCTTGAGTAAATTTCAAGATAAGGAAAGGTAGCCCACTATGAAGTGCTCTCAATCTTTCATGACTAGAAATTTGAACTAAGTTACTAAGATGCAAATTTACAGTGACTATTTGTGTGGTCAGTTTCGTCTTGCCAGCCATCTCTCCTTTAACTATGCTGTTGTCTCCCTCCCATGTACCTGACAATACAGTGGCCTTAGGTAGCCTTCTCTTTCCATATGCGTATATATAGATATCTTTCACTGATTTGCATGTATATGTCGAGAAGGTGACTCCTTGTGGGCATTTTTTTCTGTTCAAGCTAGTAACCCTAGGTCAACATCTTTTGGATGTCAGAAGAATTTCATGCATGCTACTCGCTAACCAATGTCTGCATTAATTTCTTGAAAAATTCTATGCCTTAAACTGAAAATATTCAACATGCAAATCTCACTCTTTCTCCCCTTTTACTTTGTTTATCAAATTAATTTCTGAGCCTCAACACAGTATGCATTGTCCCTATCCCACCTTCATCTGTATCATTGCTACATTTTGCTGCATGAAAATTAGAGTTAACTAGATGTGATGCATTTATTAATAAGAGTAAACACTTACATGTATAGTTATTTTGCCTATGATTACATAAGCCAGGCCCTTTAATTTGTCAAACACCCAAAAGCTACATTTATATAGTAATAATCTTATTTTGTCCATACACCTCACATTCTAAGCCACCTGTTTTAAATTACTTTGTTTATGCTAGAATAAACCAGAAATGTATAGGGTTTTATTTAAATTGAATAAGATTAACAGCTTATGCTGTATCTTTTATGAGCACAAATACACACTCCTGTGTGTTATCAAGATCCATTCTCAGATGTCCCCCTTCCTAACTTATAAAAGGCAGAATTTGCATAAGAACAGGTCTAAAGTTATGCTCTGCAGAGTGCCAGTGGGAAGGCACTTGTGTTTATTTAAAACTTAGGCCTAACTGGAACTGTTGAGCAGGAATATGTAAGTAGAAAAAAGGATTTAAATGGTCTTTTGCTACTTTCAGCAAAATTGACTTCATTGTGTCACTTTAGATGGATTTTTTAACAAAGCTATTCTTAAAGTGGTTGAAAGTTTCCAGTGGCTACAACATCGGCTTTAGAAAAATCCAGTATTAAAGAAGCCTTTCACTAAAATACTTAAATAAATGGTAGTATGAGTTCTTATGAGAGTAGAATATATTCCTTGGGGGACGAAAAAAAAAAAAAAAAAAAAAAAAAAAAAAAGGAAGAAAAAGAAAGGAAAGAAAAAATAATATGTACAGACTTTTTTGTTGGTTAATCACATGTATCATTTGAGACAGTACAAAAACTTCCCAATAATTCCATCATTCTTTCATACTTTGAACTTTTCCAGCCACTAGATTTCATTTTGCTTTTGTCTGAGAAATTAAAGTGTCCTCAATATTATTTATCTTCCCCTTGTAGAGGTACTTCTCTATTGATGGTACTTATCCAGCCCCCATTATCCAAGAAACAGAAGAATATGCTCAAGGTCAAAAAGATAAATTTGATAAAGCAGTCAACAACTGACAACAGCTTCTGTGCTAACACCTTAACATGTGGACCACTCTTCCTCTATGATGTTCACCATTTTGCAACCAAATCAAATTATCGCAAGAGGAAAAAATAGAAAAAAAAATCATAAGGTTCTTACTGTTTTATACTGACTTTCCTGAGGAAAATGCAGGGTCAGACTGGGCCTTATTGTATCTCTCCTGTGCTGGACAGATACACATAGACAGAACCGTTGTAAAAAAAAAAATTAATTTAGTAAGGTCATTTTTATAGGGTAATATTTACATGGTAAACTGAAGCTCTCAAATACATGGACTGTTTGCTGCCCAGATGCTGACAGGAAACTCCATCACAAGCATCCAAGTGGCAGCATCTTCAGAAGAATTAAACAGTATGTGCCAAACTGTCACTCTGGTCAATTTTTATGACCCAGCTCACCCTATGGCCCTATGCAACTCCTCTGGCATACACATGACCTTTGAAATTTATTATCTCCACTTTCACGTAGAAGACTGTCTTATGGGACCCTGTCTGCATAAGCACAGACAGTTTCTAGTGAGTACTTAAAATCTCCATATGACTTGTTCACAATCTTCTTCCACAGTAGGATCAGCCTGGGGATATCCCTGCTGTAGACCATCCCAAATATTCCCACTTAGAAGGCTAATTAATGCACCTCAGCATACAAAAAGTGCCTAACAGGGACCCTGAGCACAGTGGGGCTCCACGGTGTGGGGAGTGGTCCAGGATTGCTCCCCACAAGCTCCTTTACCAGTTGATCAGTTCCTCTGCTGTGAATAACCACTTTGCCTCATGTTGGCCCATCATCTTGAACCAGCCTGGTGTGCAAACTACACAGAGAGAAGGAAGTGAGGACTAACTGCATGTAGCAGGGACACAGGTAGAGCCTTGGTACACAGATACACCACAGCTGTAACTATCATTCAAACTTGAACTTCATTCTCATATCACAGTTGTAACTTCAATAGTACGGAGTGCCCCATCTTGGCACGCTCTTGTGATTTATTCCAAAAGTTGCTTTTTTGCCCCTTACAACAACACTTAGTACAGATTAGAAAATATGTTCTATTTTTACCTTAAGGAAGTATCAACAGTCAACAGAACTCTTGTAAGACCTGTAGTGCAGTTGGAATAATATGAATTATATGAATGGGAAATGAAATATCATCTGCCTTGTTTCACACAATCACAGAATCACAGAATAAACCCGGTTGAAAAAGACCTCTGAGATCATCGAGTCCAACCCATGACCCAACACCACCATGTCAACTCAACCATGGCATTTGAGTGCCACATCCAGACTCTTCTTAAATACCACCAGGGATGGTGATTCCACCACCTCCCTGGGCAGCCCATTCCAATGCCTGATTACTCTCTCTGTAAAGAATTTCTTCCTAATGTCTAACCTAGACCTCATCTGGCAGAGCTTAAGACCATGCCCTCTTGTCCTACTGCTGGTTGCCTGGGAGAAGAGACCAACCCCCACCTGGCTACAACCTCCTTTCAGGGAGTTGTAGAGAGTGAGGAGGTCTCCCCTGAGCCTTCTCGTCTCCAGGCTAAACAGCATGAGTTCCCTCAGCTGCTCCTCATAGGGCCTCCAATCCCTTCACTAGCCTTGTTTTGCCCTTCTTTGGACAGTCTCCAGCACCTCAGTGTCCTTCCTAAACCGAGGAGCCCAGAACCGGATACAGCACTCCAGGTGTGGCCTTATCAGCGTTGAGTACAGGGCAAGAATCACTTCCCTGGACCTGCTGGCCACACTGTTCCTGATCCAGGCCAGGGTGCCATTGGCCTTCTTGGTCACCTGGGCACACTGCTGGCTCATTTCTGCTTCCTGTTGATTAGAACCCCCAGGTCCCTCTCTGTCTGGCTGCTCTCCAGCCACTCTGTCCCCAGCCTGTAGCACTGCAGGGGGTTGTAGTGGCCAAAGTGCAGGACCCGGCATTTGGTCTTGTTAAACATCATACCACTGGATTCAGCCCATTTATCCAGCTTGTCCAGGTCCCTCTGCAGAGCCTTCCTACCCTCCAGCAGACTGACACTCTCCCCCAACTTGGTGTCATCTGCAAATTTTCTGATGGTGGACTCAATTCCCTTGTCCAGATCATCAATAAAAATATTAAAGAGAACTGGGCCCAACACTGATCCCTAGGAGACACCATCATTGACTGGATCCCAACTGGATGCAGCCCCGTTCCCCACCACTCTCTGGGCCCGGCCCTCCAGCCAGTTCCTAACCCAGCACAGAGTGCCCCTGTCCAAGCCGTGGGCTGCCAGCTTTTCCAGGAGTGTGCTGTGGGAGACGGTGTCAAAGGCTTTGCTGAAGTCCAGATAGGCACATCCAAAGCCTTCCCCTCATCCACCAGGCGGGTCACCTGATCATAAAAGGGTATCAGGTTGGTCAGACAGGACCTGCCCTTCCTGAACCTGCGCTGGCTGGGTCTGATCCCTTTTCCATCCTGTAGGTGCTGTGTGATTGCACTTAGGATGATCTGCTCCATAACCTTACCAGGCACTGGGGTCAGGCTGACAGGCCTGTAGTTTCCTGGATCTTGCTTCCGGCCCTTCTTGTAGATTGACATCACATTATTCAGCTCCCTGTTGCTGTCTACCAGCCCAGGAATCCAGCTGTCCTGAGGGCAACCTTTCATCTTGTTGAAAACTGAGGCAAAGTGTTAAGTACCTCAGTCTTATTCTCATCTTTAGTGACTATGTTCCTCTCTGTGTCTGACAAAGAATGGAGGTTTTCCTTGCCCCTCCTTTTGCTATTGATGTATTTATAAAAACACTTTTTGTTGTCCTTAACAGAATTGGCCAGATTAAGTTCATAGAATCATAGAATCATAGAATCATAGAATCATAGAATCAGTTGGGTTGGAAAAGACCTCCGAGATCATCGAGTCCAACCCTTGGTCCAAATCCAGTCCATTTACTAGATCATGGCACTCAGTGCCATGTCCAATCTGCGTTTAAAAATCTCCAGGGATGGTGAATCCACCACCTCTCTGGGCAGCCCATTCCAATGCCTGATTACTCTCTCTGTAAAGAATTTTCTCCTGATATCCAACTTAAATTTCCCCTGGCGGAGCTTAAGCCCGTGCCCCCTTGTCCTATTGCTGAGTGCCTGAGAGAAGAGCCCAACCCCCACCTGGCTAGAACTTCCCTTCAGGTAGTTATAGACGGTGATGAGGTCACCTCTGAGCCTCCTCTTCTCCAGGCTAAACAACCCCAGCTCCCTCAGCCTCTCCCCATAGGACTTATGCTCCAGTCCCTCCACCAGCCTTGTTGCTCTTCTCTGGACCCGCTCCAGCACCTCAATATCCTTTCTGAACTGAGGGGCCCAGAACTGAACACAATACTCAAGGTGTGGCCTCACCAACGCAGAGTCCAGGGGAAGGATCACTTCCCTGCTCCTGCTGGCCACGCTATTTTTGATACAGGACAAGATCCCATTGGCCTTCTTGGCCACCTGGGCACACAGTTGGCTCATGTTGAGCTTCCTGTCAATTAGTACCCCCAGGTCCCTTTCTGCCTGGCTGCTTTCCAGCCACTCTGTGCCCAGCCTGTAGCGCTGCAGGGGGTTGTTGTGGCCAAAGTGCAGGACCCGGTACTTGGCTTTATTGAACTTCATCCCATTGGAATCAGCCCATCTCTCAAGTCTATCCAGATCCCTCTGCAGAGCCCTCCTGCCTTCCAGCAGGTCGACACTCCCTCTCAGTTTGGTGTCATCAGCAAATTTGCTGATGATGGACTCAATCCCCTCATCTAAATCATCAATAAAGATGTTAAACAGGACTGGACCCAACACAGACCCCTGGGAAACACCACTGGTGACCGGCTGCCAGCTGGATGCAGCTCCATTCACCAGCACTCTCTGGGCCCAACCCTCCAGCCAGCTCCTAATCCAGGAGAGGGTACACTTGTCCAAGCCATGGGCTACCAGCTTTTCCAGGAGTGTGCTGTGGGAGACGGTGTCAAAGGCTTTGCTGAAGTCCAGATAGGCACATCCAAAGCCTTCCCCTCATCCACCAGGCGGGTCACCTGATCATAAAAGGGTATCAGGTTGGTCAGACAGGACCTGCCCCTCCTAAACCCGTGCTGGCTGGGTCTGATCCCTTGTCCATCCTGAAGGTGCTGTGTGATTGCACTGAGGATGATCTGCTCCATAACCCTGCCAGGCACCGAGGTCAGGCTGACAGGCCTGGAGTTGCCAGGGTCCTGCTTGCAGCCTTTTTTGTGGATTGGGGTGACATTCGCCAACCTCCAATCATCTGGGACCTTCCCAGAGAGCCAGGACTGTTGGAAGATGATGAAGAGCGGTTTGGCAAGCTCTTCTGCCAGCTCCCTCATCACCCTGGGATGGATCCCGTCTGGTCCCATAGACTTGTTAGGATCCAGCTGGCTCAGTAAGTCGCTAACTACATCCTCCTGGAATACAGGAGGGCTATTCAGCTCTCTGTCTCTGTCTATCTGCTCTAGAGGCCAGTTGTGCTGAGGGCCACCTGTCTTACTGCTAAAAACTGAGGCAAAGTAGGTGTTAAGTACCTCAGCCTTCTCCTTATCTTTGTTAACTATATTTCCCTCCAAGTCCAACAGCGAATTGAGGTTTTCCTTGCCCCTTCTTTTGCTATTAATGTATTTATAAAAGGACTTTTTGTTATCCCTAACTGAATTAGCCAAATTAACTTCAAATTCCACTTTTCTTTCCCTAATTTTTTTCCTGCATGACCTAGCTCTCTTCGTAAATTCTTCCTAAGTAGCCAGCCCTTTTTTCCACAGTCTGTAAACTTTCTTTTTATCCCTGATTTCTTTCAGAACCTCCCTATTTAACCAAGCCAGCCGTCTTCCCCTCCGGCTGGCCTTTCGGCACACTGGAATAGCCTGTTCCTGTGCGCTCAAAATTGCCTGTTTGAAGCATGTCCATCCCTCCTGGACCCCCTTGCCTTTAAGGGGTGTTTCCCAGGGTATGCCCTGAATTAGTTTTTTGAATAGGCCAAAATCTGCCCTCCGGAAGTCCAGAGTAGAGGTTTTAATGATGGCTCTCCTTACATCCCTGAGGATTGAAAATTCTATTATTTCGTGGTCACTATTTCCCAGGCGGCCTCCAACCACTACATCATCCACCAGCCCCTCTCTGTTTGTAAACAGCAGGTCTAGTGGGTCCTTACCCCTGGTAGGCTCATTTACCAGTTGATGAAGGAAATTATCCTCTATACACTCCAGGAACCTCCTTGACTGCCTCTTCTCTGCAGTATGAAGCTCCCAGCAGATATCCGGCAGGTTAAAGTCACCCATGAGCACAAGGGCTGGCGATTTTGAGACATCTGCCAGCTGCTTGTAGAATAATTCATCTCCTTCATCATCCTGGTTGGGCGGTCTGTAACAGACACCCACGAGGATGTCAGCCTTGTTGGCCTTCCCCCTGATTCTGGTCCACAGGCACTCAACCTTGTCACTGCTGACCTCAACTTCAACAGAGTCAAGAGACTCTCTAACATATAAAGCCACCCCTCCACCTCTCCTACCCTGCCTGTCCTTTCTGAAGAGCTTGTAGCCCCCCATAGCAGCACTCCAGTCATGTGAGTCACCCCACCACGTTTCTGTGACAGCAACTATGTCACAGTTTTCCTGCTGCACTATGGCTTCCAGCTCCTCTTGTTTGTTTCCCATACTGCGTGCATTGGTGTACACGCACTTCAGCTGGGCCATTGATTTTATTCTCAACTCAGGCTCTACACCCTTAGGCTTATTTCTGGAGAGCCCAGTTGCCGCCCCTTCCCCCTTCAAACCTAGTTTAAAGCCCTCCTAACTAACCCTGCCAACTTACGGGCTACAGTTCTTTTGCCCTTCCCAGATAGATGAAGCCCATCTGGTTTAACAAGACTAGGCAACATGGAGTTTGCCCCATGATCAAAAAACCCAAAATTTTGACGATAGCACCATCCTCAAAAAAAATGAAAAACAAGTTTCTAGTCAGTAGGGCTTCCCCACTGATTCCAAGATTTTCTTTCTCTCGTCTGCTGAGGGCATCTCTGGTTTCACACCATTTCTTCTCCTTTGCATCATAATGGCATGCCAGAATTTTCTGCAGTTTTTGTACTTCAAAAAATAAGCAGTACACATATCCTTCTTATAGTTGTTTTCATTCAGACATTTTGTAGTGGCATCTGTTTCCGCTACACATGGATTTATACCGTGATCTCTAAGCTTTTGTGCATGCCTGGACATCTAGACAGATACTTGTACCTCTCCGTCCCCGGCCGTGTCCGCGGGAGCGCGGGGCGGGAGGGGGACAGCCCGTCTCCAATTCGAAAGACGTCAGCGGCTCGGGCAGCGCGCTTAAGTACGGGCGCAGCCTACCCCGCTCCCGGCCCCGCGGCTCCCCCCGGCCCCGCGGCTCCCCCCGGCCCCGCGCCGCCGCCGCCGCCCACGCCCCGGCGGTGCTGAGTGGCACGGCCGAGCCGCCAATGGCGGTTCAAATTATGCTTTTGCCTCTCTAATTTTCTTTCTACGTGACCTAACTAAATTCCTAAACTCTTCATGAGTTGTCCACCCTTTTTTCCAAAGGCGATAGATTCTCTTTTTTGCCCTAATTTCCTGCAAAATCTCCCTGTTCAGCCAGGCCGGTTGTCTCACCCACCAGCTTACCTTTTGGCACACTGTGACAGTCTGCTCCTGCGCCTTCAAGATTCCTTTCTTGAAGTATGCCCATCCTTCCTGGATCCCTTTGTTTTTAAGGGCTGTTTCCAAGACACTCTCCAAAACAGCTTCCTGAATATGCCAAAGTCTGCCCTCTGGAACTCCAGGGTAGAGGTTTTGTTGTTTGTTCCTTACCTTTACGGAGTATTGAAAACTCTATCATTTTGTGGTCACTGTACCCCAGATGGTCTCCAACTACCACATCTCCCATCAGCCCCCTTCTGTTTGTAAACAGTAGGTCTAATGGGGCCCCAGCCCTGGCAGTTTTATTTACAAGCTGCAACAGGAAATTATCCTCTATACACTCTAGAAATCTCCTAGATTGTCTCTTCTCCGCTGTGTTGAGTTCCCAGCAGACATCCGGCAGGTTAAAGTCACCCACAAGAACAAGCATTGATGATTTTGAAACCTCTGCCAGCTGCTTGCATAATAATTCATCACCCCCTTCATCCCTGTTGGCCTTTTTGGCCTCGCTCCTGATTCTGACCCATAAGAACTCCACCTTACCGTCTCCGACCTCAAGTTCTACAGAGTCAAGAGACTCTCTAACATACAGAGACACTTTTCCACCTCTCCTACCTCGCTTATCTCTTCTGAAGAGCACGTAGTCACCCATTGCAGCATTCCAGTCATGTGAGTCATCCCACCATGTTTCCATGATGGTGCTCACATCACAGCTTTCCTGCTGCACGATGGCTTCCAGCTCCTCTTTCGTGTTTCCCAAACTGCATGCATTAGTGTACATGTACTTCAGTTGGGCTGCTCATATCACTCCTAACCCTGGCTTTCCACCCTTAGGCTCTTCTCTGGAGAGCCTGGCTTCAACCTCTTCCCCCTTCAAAACTAGTTTAAAGCCCTCTTGATCAGCCCTGCAAACTTATATGCTAGGGTTCTTTTGCCCTTGCTTGATAGATGAAGCCCCTCTGACTCCAGTAGGCTTGGTACCATAAATTTTGCCCCATGATTAAAAAAATTCCACTGGTGGCACCAATCCTTAGCCACTTATTGATAAAATGGGTTTTCCTATTCCTCCCCTTGTTCCTCCCTGCTACTGCAGGAATTGAAGCTAACACCACCTATGCTCCTGTCGTATCAACTAATCAACCCAAAGCCTTAAAGTCCTTTTTAATTGCCCTGGTACCTCTTTTATCAATCTCATCACTGTCAACCTGTATTACCAACAGTGGGTAATAATCAGAGGGATTAATTAGCTCAGGGAGTCTCCTGCTAAAATCCCTCACCCTGACCCCAGAAGGGCAGCAGACTTCCCTGTAGGATGAGTCTGGTCAGCATACAGGGCCCTTAGTTCAGAAGGGAATCACCTTCTGAAGGGATATGATAAACAATAGGAAGAAAAGAAGGAGCTGAGCAACAAGGAGCAAAGCAAATGTTTACTCTATCACTGCTGGAATGGACAAGACAAAAAAATACTTCTCCAGACTTCTGGAGAGTGAAAGGGTTATGGGAGAACAACCAGTGAGTCTCGGAAATAGATCCGCATCCTTGGAAAGTAAAAATGAGAATAATTCAGCTGAATGAATGATTAAAATACTGGACGAAATTGTAAAATCAATTTGAGTCTGTAACAGACAGTCCAAAGGTGATACATCTCCCCTTACTTTAGGTATTTACAATACTGACATCTACATATGTCCAATTTGTCTTTCTTTACATGTAATTAAGAGAATTAGGCACTTCTATGGTATGATGCATCTTGTCTATTTGAGGTATTTTTTTAGCATGTAGTGAATTATCACTGCATATGCCATTCCCTGTCAGCAAGACACATAATACAGTTACTACCATTGCTGTAGAGGACTATGTGCAGCTGTCTCATAGTTGGCAAGGTAAATTCAATCCTCTGAAGCCAAGAATGGCAAGATTTGCCTTCTGAGGGAGACATGGTGGAAAAAAAATCCTTGTTCCTTTTTGTAAAACTTGGATTCTTTGGGGGATTGTTTTAATTACAGCAGACTGATCTAATTTCTGATCTGTAGAAGGACAAATTCAGGCCTCAGGACTTAACTCTTCAATTGCTCTGGTACCAATATAAAAAGCACAACTCTACCTTTCAATAATTAAAACCATAGCTACTCTTCTGCCAGGTTTCCTTGGTACAAGTGAGATCTGCTGGATTACTGGGCTGAGAATTTCAGCCAATCTCATTGGCTGTTTTAAATAGACAGCTGCTTCTTCCAATATAACACTTTCATATAGAGTCAAATAGCCTTTGAAGGGAAAACCCATTTTCCTAATTCTAACAGACTAAATATTTTCACTTTTCAACTTACATTGTTTGTCTTCACATTTCTTATAGCACGAGGCCTTCAGTCTCAATTATTCTTCAAAAGGTCAATTGTAATTCTTATAAGTTCTTTGAATTGTATTTCATAGTTTATTCACACTGAGAATTGCTTCATTTCTTATGAACTTCAAATTGATGAGCTAAACAAATTCATACAACTTTACCTTGCACAAGGTACTGCCTTTCTAATGTGTATCCAAGTGGAAAATGTAGTAGTTGGGGAAGAGGTGCATGGTCATTCTGCTACAGATAAGATCTAAAATAAAACTTTGTAAGCCCCTGTAAGCCTAACATATGAGGTAATATCCTTTTAAAGAGGCTCTCGGAAATTGTTTTCATACAAAAGCTTATGCTTTCAAGTTTGATTTGAACCTCTGGAGTTTTCTGTTTATTGTTGGTAATATTCAGCTTCTTTAGTTGGTTGAAATTTTCTCACAGGTTGCATTCTCTGCAGCTCACAGATGTAGTGCAATATACTCTACCTCTTTCATGTCACAAAAAGATTGTGCCACCAAACAGGATAGTAGTTATCTGTTTGCTCTCATTTTCCAGAGCACAGCACAGCACAATTTTAGCTTAGCAAAGAGTTTCCCAGGCATGGCTACCAACTGCAGCAGTCAGACCTTCCCATTCTTCACAAGACTTCAGGCTTCCAGCAGACAAGTTATAGCATTACTCAAAAGCACATCAGGTTTGCAGTCAAGAGAGTTATTTCTGACTGGGCCACAATGAAACTGCTGGCCTTTCTAGAAGGAAGGGTAAGAAGACTGCTCTGAGAGAAAGAGGTAAGTCTACACTGATCAACCTGCTGTCAGCAGTCCCACTTATAAATTGCATCCATCAAGGAGCAATGGTACTATTCTTCAGCATCTTTTCTCATCTCATCTGTGAAATCTTCAAGTGATCCATTCTGTTATTTTTTAGGCAAAAATGTCACTAGAAGGCGAATAAACTCTTATATTGTCTATGTCAAACCATTTTGTTGTGCTGCCTTGTGTCTTGTTAAACCTTTGCTCCCTCTCTTAAAAAGTATTATGTGAAAGAATAACCAAAGAAACCCAGATAAAAATGCTAATAGTACTCTATCTGAAGTAAGGGTAAACACAAAATCATAACCTGCTAAATTGAGAGCAACTTTGTGTCAGATTGGAGGCTGTTGTGAACATTAAGTCTTCCAGTCTATTAGTAAAATGAAATCCCTCTTCTCAACTAAACTATTCTAATGGCAAAGCAGGAAAGAGTGTTAAAAAAATAAAAATAAAAGACTCAGTATCAGCAGTAATTCTTCAGTGCCCCTCGTGGAAACCATGCACTACCCTAGTTAATTTCATATGAGTTTGGCACAAAGTACCCGAAGGACTATCTTTCGCCCCACCAATTCTGACACATTTTGCACTATATTTTCTATTTTTTATGTGCTTATGAAGCAACCAGCCTATCCATGGATTCATATATTGATCTAGGCTCAGTGGTGCTGAGACATCAATTTACTAATCAGTGTCTGCTATGCTTTATATTACCTTCCTGTTCTCCCACCATGCAGTAAAAATAGCTCAATTATTTCAGGAGCAGTACAGCAGGTGATATTATTCTGTATGGTGGCAGAATGAATTGCTCCCTCCAAGGTGTTTAACAGCAATCATTTTCCCAAGCATTTTATTACAATCAAGTTTTTCTCTTTCAGCATGATTTTCAAAGTGGGAGTACGTTGAGTACAGAGGAAGGAGGGCCCGGTCAGAACTGCTTTCAGACCTCTAGGGACTGGAAAGGCTGAGAGATAAAGCCTGGAAAATTCAGACACGTCTCTAAATTAGCAAAACATTTTTGGATGGATGCACCTCTCTGCTCACCTGGCCTTCAGCAGGCACTCCTCCAAGAGCATTGCAGCACTCCTCTGCAAATCTGCTGCTGAGGGTTACTGCTTTAGGCTTCTACAACAGGGCTGTAGCAGGAAAAAAGAGGAAGTTCAAAGCCAAGGCAGCAAGAAGGAAGAGAAGGAAAGGTCTTGCAATGGTAGCATTTGTCTGAGATTTTGCTGATCTGAACAGCAGGATAAGCTATCTGAAGAGCCTGCTGTGATTTTGAGTAAGTCACCAGTCCCCAGGATGCCCTCTTCCTTATGCAGACCAGACTGTGAGAGAAACTCATGTTGAAATTTACTAAGTCCCCTCATAATCTTCTCCCAAGAGCAAAAGTTAATTTGAGTTGACTCTAAAATCCTTTTCTTCCACTGTCTCTTCCCCCTTTTCTCTTTAATTTTGAAGTACATACTAACCAAAATTAGGTACAGATAAAAAAAGCTGTAAATTTCAAAATAATTTTTCTCAATGTTTTGTGAAAGAAGAACTAACATAATCATTTCAAAAATGTAAAATTTAAACACATTATTCCCCATTCTCCTCTTACCTATTATCACTGAAACCATGCAAAGTTTAAAAACTGAGAAACTCAAGAGAAATGCACTCTTTTGCATAAGTTAAGCATCTCAGCTTTTCACTTGGCTTAAACTAACTTGTTTCTGTCTCTCCTGAGGGATGAGAATGAGAAAAAAGAGAGGCAGAAAAGTGTGGTTAAGGCACTCATTATTTTAGAGAAGTCCTATTGAACAGAAGGGAAGTGATACTGGGTCTCTTGGTATATGGCAGTTGGAGGAATGAAAGTAAAGTCAATCTGTCAATTACTTAGGCAGTGCTAAGAGCTTACTAGGTGCAGGGTGAATATGTTTTCCCCTCTAGTAATTCTAACTTCACCATGTGCTGAAGAAGCATGTCAAAACCTAATGTGCACCTGTTAAGGGTTGCGTGCATTTTGCTCCAAACTGGCATAGATTTCCTATGAGAATACAATACTTCAAACAATTGCAGTACCTTGGAACATCACTGTACCGGTGCCCCAGATATCAGCTATGCTCCATCATTTAAGATGAGAGGAGAACAGTGGGAATGGCAAAATGAAGAATCTGTAGATGACAGGGTACCATCCTTTACATACGGAGGACAACACAAACTTGTCTTCATTCTTGGTACTCAAAAGGCAGATAAAAGAGGGGTCCTGCAGCCAACCCTATTCTGACTTCCAGCAGCTTGATAAAAGCAGCTCAGCTTGGCAAATAATTTGTTTCATAGTTTTATATAATAATGTTGAAAATGAGTCGCAAAAGATCATATATACCTGTAACATAAGTGTAAATATATTTATATATATATTGCTTTAGCTCTCTCTCTCATTTCGGGTTTTCTTGGTTGTTTTTCTCCCTCTTCTCCTTGAGGTTTGGGCAGGGGGGGGACTTCCTCTGGTAAAGTTTGGAGATTTGGCAGGGAGCCATCTTCAAACCATATCACTTGGGTTCAACTCAAAAATACCAGTACAACTCACTAAGTTTTCCTCTAGCGTTGAGGCATACATCTGGTGCAGGTAGCTCAGTGTGCAGCTGCACTGTAAGCCTCGGGTTAAGCTCTGGGTAAGAGCCCAAGACAAGAGGCCATGAACTGCCAACCCTTTGCATAAAAAAGGGCAAAAAGACTGGGTGCCAAGCCAAGGGATTGGACACTGAGAGACACAGCAGGAGCCAAAGACTCCAGAGGAAGAGCAAGACTTGAGCTCATTTGGACTGTGAGGGTATAAAAGCCCAGGGGTTCTTTTGCTCGGGGTTTCTCCTCAGAGACACCAGCTCAGGCTGTTTCAGTGTTACTGAGCCATGAATAAATTCCTTTATGAATGAAACATCTGAGACTCTGCTATGGGAAACCTGGGCTCAAACTGGTAAGGAAACCTGGTCTGACTGTGTGAGTGGGATGTGTGGGGAGTCGAGTGGGGCCCTTGTGGGCTCACTGGAACCACTCATTGTGAAAGGACTCAGTCTCAGCAGTGACAGTTTCTGGTGGTGGGAGTGTGACTGCCAGACTGGTCCTGAATGGTCAGACTGGGAAGTTTCCTTAACACTGGCACCTGTCTAAGTGTCTCTTGTATTTAATGAGATACATTAAGTTCCATGTTACATCTGATTCACATGACATTTAGCACATTGGATATTCTATACTAACACATTTTAATTCACATATATTCAACAGATTTAGAGCTACTGTACCAGCAGGCTGACCCTTAAATCAAAGGGGAGACAGCATTTCAGATTGCTGAAGAAATTGAAAAATATTTTTCCAGTTTGTTTTGGGCTTCGGTAAGGCTCTTCCAGCAGATTTGTTTCCCATCTCTCATGACATATTAAGCAAAAAAAACCAGATAGGTAAACTAGTCCAAGTAAAGAGGACTGATGACTTGCACACTGCAGGGTAGGATTGATCTTTCTACCATTTGCATATCAGCTAGCTGAAGTATTATTTAACTGCATTCAGAAGATCCGTAAAGGTCAGAAGTAATGGAAATATAGCAAAAGACAGTAAGCAACTACAGGGAAGATTTCTGACAAAAACAGTGAGCCACAGCAGACGCTTGCACAACCTTTTACTTTTCATTGCTCTAATATATACAGACACACAAAAGAAGACTCAATGTTGAAGTCAAGAGCAATGAGATTCAGGAGAGGACCCCCATGTTTCGCATGCTGTTCTGTATCTATGAAACACTCAGAAGCAACAGGAGTTTCCACTGACTTTATAGAGAAGCATCGAAGGGAGCTTTCTTCTCGCACTCCTTTTTTTCAATCTCATTGAAACCATCAGAACAATGACAGAAAGGTTTCTACAAAGCATCTCTTGACTGTTAAACTTATTCTGAGCTATTCAGCACTAAAGACAGAGATGCAGTGACTAGTGATAAAAAAAATACAGAGTGGTTTTAAGTTTAAAGAATCAACTAACAAAAAAAAATGTCATTATAATAAAGTAAGAAGTGATGAAAGAAGGAAGAAGGATTGATCTTTTTTTTGAGTTATGCTGTCTTAGATTTTTTCATCACACATCTCTCATTTCTGCTTTAACCGGGTGTACAAAAAAGTGCACCAACAATTATGAATTACTATAATACACCAGGGGATCATCTACAACATTAAAATAAACCTTTTGTATATGAAACATTTAAACACAAATCTTCTAGAAGTCTTAAGTGTACTACTTACCATAATAAATATAAGAGGTAGCATGACATGCAAGGTAGTGAGGTCATCCATATTTTTTTCTAGAATATCTGTTGTCAGTCCTGCATAATAACTTTATTATTGATCTGGGCATGGGAATCAAATGCACCCTCAGTCCATCTGCAGTTGGGTAGGAGTGTTGATCTGCTAGAGGCTCTGGAGAGGAATCTGGACAAACTGGATCTATCTTCTGGGGTCAACTGTATGAAGTTCAACAAGCATAGTTCTGAGTCCTGCTCTTGGGTCATAACATCCCTACACGATGCTACAGGCTTGGGGAAGAGTGGCTGGAAAGCTGCCCAGAGGAAAAAGACATAGAGTTGCTGGTTAGCAGCCATCTGAACGTGAGCCACCACTGTGCCCGGGTGGCCAAGAAGGCCAGTGGCATCCTGGCTTGTATCAGAAATAGTGTGGCCAGCAGGACTAGGATAGGGATCGTCACCCTGTACTCAGCAATGGTGAGGCCACACCTCAAATGCTGTTTTGGACCCCTCACAACAAGAAAGGCATTATGATGCTGAAGTGAGTCCAGAGAAGGAGGTGGGGAAGAATCTGGAGCACAAGTCTAATGAGGAGAGGCTGAGGGAGCTGGAGTTGTTTAGCATGGAGAAAAGGAGAGTCAAGGGATACCTTATCACTCGGTAAAACTACTTGAAAGGAGGTTACAGCAACGGCGGGATCAGTCTTCTCTTTACACGTAATAGGAGGAGAGGTGATGACACTGAGGGCATGGACCCAGTTGCTTGGGGTTCCAGGCAACTGAATCAAGTTTATTGAGAACAACAGCATCTTATATATGCAGTTTGAACAGTAATAAACGATCCTCAACCAATCACATCCAAGTACTCCACACAGCAGGTGCAATGGTATATCAGGAACTACAACTCCCAGAATACCCCTCTGCATTCTTCCTGTGACACAAACCACCGCAGAGAGGAAATTACCTCTAGATGCACTGGGGGAAGTGGGTGGGGGTTTAAGTTGAATATTAGGGGAAAATTTCTTCAAAAGGGTTGTCAAGTTCTGGAATGGACTGCCCAGGATAATGGTTGAGTCACAAGCCCCAGAAGTATCTAAAAGATGTGTAGATAAGGTGCTTAGGGATATGCTTCAGTGGGGGACATGCTTCTATATTAATGGTTGAATTTGATGATGTTAAAGGTCTTTTCGAACCTAACTGCTATGATTTTATGTGATAATAAAAAAAATAGATATAATCCAGGACTTCCCAAAGGCAAATGTGAAAAAGAACAGATGGGAAGACAAGTAGCCAATATCAATTTCTATTTACTACATTGTCATCTACAACACTTTCACGAGGGGAAGCAAAGGGGCAGGCACCAATCTCTTCATTCTCATGACCAGTGACAGGACCCAAGGGTCAGCACAAAGCTGAGTCAGGAGAGGTTTAGGTTGGATGTCAGAAAAAGGTTTGTCACCCAGAGGATGTTTGGGCACTGGAACAGGCTCCTCAGGGAAGTGGTCACAGCATCAACCCTGGCAGAGTTCAAGAAGCATTCAGACAACGCTCTCAGGCACATGGTCTGGCTTTTGGGGTGTCCTGTGCAGGGCCAGGAGTTGGACTCAATAATCCTGATAGGTGTCTTCCAACTCAGCATATTCTATGATGTTACTTAACAAGAGGTAATGATTTCCAATTATCACATGTAAAAATTTTTTTGTCACAGGGATTATATAATCTGTAGTATCCATTTGGTTACATCAAATGAATATGATATTTTACCTATTCTGTTATATAAGCTGCTGTTATTCTATACATGAAGATAGCAAGGGAAGCATGCAATAGCCCAGTTTTGTTTCTTCACACTTGAAAGTATGTGTACACAATAATTCCCATCAGGAGGAACCTATGCACTTCTTCATAGTTAACAAAGTCTCCTGTCACAGTGCATGACTTTGTTAGAGAGTACCATTTGGAAAGAAACAGACTTGGTTTTGCAAATCTGCTTACCTATGGGTTTTATGTTAGTTTTCTATTTTCATTCTGTGACTATATGTCAAACATTTGCATATGTTTCCTGCATATACTTAATTGTAGTACAGGAATTTGCCATATTCCATCAAAACGCACATACTCAGCTTATTGTATGATTAAACAGATGATTAAATTATTTAGATTCTGGTGGATTTTTTTAAATTTTTTAATTTCCCAGGTCATTTCTGTGAAGCAACACTTGCATCAAATGCATTCATTCTCCCTTTCATTGACATCAAAGCTCACAGGGATGCTTATGTGTGAATAGATGTATTCTGAGTATTTCTGAGTTTTGATCTGTTTAGTTATTGTTGTATACATGTGGAATCACATACAAGACTAAGTCGGATAAGATCAGTTAAATCTGCTGTCTACAAATCCAACAACAGGTAGTGGGGCTTTTGCTGAAAAGCTAAATTCAGCTCAGATTACACTTCCATAAGGGTGATGTATCCCGAGTACTTTCTAGTGTGGGAGAAAATGGTGGCATTCTCCACAAAACCAAGATTGAATATTTGCAAAATAGTGATGTAATAGTCAAGATAAATATCTACTGAGTCCTGTAGAGCCATACACTAGTTTTGAACTTAGTTCATGACACATTTTTCTATGCAAGCTGCAGAATATTTAGTTTAAAACTAGACCATACTGGTTAAATGTAGTTTCAACTGAATTTAAAACAAGGAAACTAGGGTGCAAAACAGAAGCTCCGTGAGGCAGAACAGAGGACAAACTCCTGTTCCTTCCAGCACAGATATGATTCCCTTCAAATTTTCATCTGTCTTGACAGTCTGTATCTACCCAAATATAAAAGGCTCCTGAATTACACACACAGGCAAGGAATTTACAATCTTATTGCCTGACAAACATATTGGACTCAGTGTCAGATTACTGCACAGAATACAAGAGCCACTAAAGTTTCATTTAAAGACCTTGAAAAAGGATAAGGGCAAAGTCACAGTGGAAGGGCAATTCTACATATCTATCATTGTAGGATATTTTTACTCTTAGTTTGCCTCTGCCTGACACCAACACTCAAATTTACATACAATCATTGGTGACAAAAAACATGCTTACTTCTTTTTAACCTTGGCAAGCCAGTAAAACAGACTGATTGGAAATAACAAGAGCATATACCCTGAAATGTTTCCTGCATCTCCTAGACAGAATCACTTATTTTTGTAATTAAGGCCTAGAACAAAATCTGGAACCCTGCTCATAGTTCTGTTAGACTATGGGACTGCCTGAAATTAAAAAATATACTTGATGAACTACAAAGCAGGCAGTAACTGTAAGGAATATTTCATAACCACCCGTGTTTCTTTTCCCACCTTTGTCAACTTTTCTTACAAGTTCAGAGCTTTGGCTGTCATGGCTGGAATTAGGTCCTGACAAGCTACCTTTATTACTGCAACCCCCCCATGCTAAACTGCTTCAGTTTAGGAGGTGGAAGCAATGTAGAAAGTCACCTCTTCCCAATCAGGCAGCTGCCTACACGGTGACAAATAATTTCCTATACCAAAGCAGTTAGACTGTTCAATACACTATTAAGTGCTATTTCTCAAAAGGAGTGCCATCATTTTCAGAGCCCCTGGAATGCATGCAGATTTCTTGTGACTAGAGATCAAACTGTTGTTTCATTGTGCCTTTTTTAAAATAGGCAATATTTACTGCTTTGACATGCTTCACAAAATACCTGAACAAACACTTTTCAGAAAACAGGATCATTTGCTTTGAATAGTTCATATTGACTGGTCTGAATTAAATTAAGCCTATCCAGTCACAATGAATACCTCAAGTGCCTGTCTGTCAGTCCCCACAAAGAGATATATCACAACATGAAGATATTGACTAAAACAGGGTTTTTCCCAGAGAGTCTTGGGTAAGCTACTGCTTCTCCTTATTTCCAATCCATAAAACAAGAACTGCATATTTATCATATTCAGACAGCAACAAAACTTTGTCTCAACACCCTTTGTCAAAGAGCTCTGCCATGGGACTTTATCTAAAAAGCTAATTCAAGCAGTAGTGACAATTTTTTTTTTAACTGTACCTCCTTAGCCACCAATCAGATTAGCATGCATCTGTCACCTGTCTTTGAGGCAGGTCATCAAAACAAATTCTCTTTTATAATATCTAGACAGAACCATTCATAATGCAACTCATTGCACCAGGGACTTCTTCATTAACAGTAATTATGCAAAGCACCATGCCGCATAAGAGACTGAGATTACGAGGTGGGTAACCTGCAATGCAGGGGAAAGTTTGCTAATTTCTGGAAGCCGATTAAGATTCTGCTTCTGGCTTAGAAAGAATAGTAGATGTACAGTTATCCCTGCCTTAATTATTATTTTGCCTGTTTTCATAACTCAAATCATCAAATTAGGCCTACTGAAGATTTTTCTAGGTTCAGATCTCCCTACATTTCTGCAAATTATTCCAGCACACACCATAGCTCAGTTTCTTTCTTTAATTACTGGTGTCCAATTACATTATATGATATTATTCATTGTATGTAAGAACTAATCAAGCTTGATTCCTGAGACAGGCAATCATGCTGGCCTTTTCATTGCAACAAGCAGCGGTTTTATAAATACCTATATATGGAAGCACAGTCTTTATTAAAATCTAACAGACTTTTGAAAACCCACATCGGCATCCCTGCACCTACCACGAGTATACCATTGCTGATGGCTGAGCTCTTTGGTGTTCCTGAATCACATCCCCAGGGCTGTGACACAACATCCCCAGGTCAGCTCCCCAACCCATTTGTCAACAGCATGGTTATGTGTCTGTGATGCTTTTGGACCAAGCGGTCACCACCGCAGTGGGCAGCTCTGAACTCTGTCCCATGGTAAGGCTAGGCTTTTTCACAAACAAAGCACTGAAAAAAACCCACTCTTAAAATGCTCAGATGTTTAGTACACCCCTAGTAACATCTGCACTTTTTAAGTCATGCCTTCGCAAGCACTTGCTGTCAAGGGAATGACTTACAGGTAAAAAATAAATAAATTACTATGTGTTCTCCTATAGTTGAATAAAAAAACAACTTTCTCCATTTTAGTTTTGCATGTAATGCAAAAAAAAAAAAATTGTTGAAATAAAACACATAATTCTGATCTGGATCTAAAAAGTATCTGGTCCACCTTTCCATGGAAATTTCCCCTTAAGGTGGGGCGAGAAAAAACTACTAGTATGGACAATTTAAGAAATAAATGCATACATCTTCTTAAAACTGACTTTATATAAGTCATCAGGAATCAGTTTAGCAAAGATACTTAGAAGAGCCTCCTGGAGACCTTATGCTGGTGGTAGTCTCTGTTGAAAACAGACTTTAATTTTACAAAATGTTACCTTGAACAGCTGCCCCACTTCTCCATGGAGCAACATGTGGTGCAAAGGCATCTCAGCATGATCCAAATTAATTATATTAGAAAAGCAAAAACTAATATCTTTTTATTCTCTTTCGAGATAGTGGAAAAGAGGTATGTAGGGAAGAAAGATACATAGAAAACTTCACGAGTATGTTTTCCAGCTGTGTCTGTATTTTTGAGTTTTGCTTCTACTTGAGGAAAACAGGGGCAAGAGTGACAAAAAGGATACAAACATCGCTATCAATGATAAAAAGCAATAAACAATATCTGTAGGTAGAAGTTGAATATAAGGTTAACAGCAATTTTTTGTCCCCCTTAGGCAAAATATTACTTCACTACAGCAGTGATTCTGCTACTGACTTAGTGAAAACTGAATTTTATTTTTTAGATTGGATTATTTTCTTGGGTTCAGACTCCAAGGTTTACAATCTGCTCAAGAACATCACATTCAAAAAGTTACAGTGAACTTACATTTTTGAAGCCAATAAGAAACGTAAATAAGCCATAAAGATCACTTATAAGAAATTATCTAAGAGGCAGCAAAGCAAATGCAATTATGACAGGTTGTGGGAGGTGATTTCAGTGTTTTTGCAGCAGTCAGTGCCATAAATCTTTCCCTTCTACCATAAATGGTTTTGTTCAAGAACACACTTCATCCAGGTGCCCTTTTGTCTTTTTATACTGTGAAATATTATGATAGAAGGAACTGCTTGCTCAGCTAAACAGTCTTCTTTTTTTTTTTCCCTCCTAGGACGTTAAGAACTTGTGTCGTCTATTTTAAAAACAAGATTCATTTTAATTCAATGTTCCAATCAAGGTCATGGATGTAATGCCATATTCTTTACAAACCTTGTTTAAAAGCCTGTGTTTCATTCC